>NW_026944148.1:0-33825 GCF_033296635.1 Dichotomopilus funicola
TTTTTTTTTTTTTGCCTCCTATTTGGCAGTTATTTTGGTTTTTGTGAGGCATGACTGACTGACATTGCACAGGTACCCATACAACTACCATGTGTACACGGTCATCAAGCCGTTGGAGGTGCTGGCGGGGCCGATTGCGCCGTGGTTTGGACAAGCCGGAGCTGGCGTGCAGTACAAGCTGTATCAGAGCGTAGGAACTTTGATCACGAACGGCTATTTGCGGCGGGAGGACGCGTCGGTGTTGCTTCCTTGATGAGTGGGTGGGCTTGTTTGGAAGTTTGCAAAGGACGATTTTATGGAAAGCTGTTTGACCTTGATGTCTACCTAGTTATAATTATCCTAATGATGAAAAGTGGCCAAACGTCGAAAGAGAAACACACATCTTGAACGCATTTCCACCTTCTTCGTGGTGTACTTATTCAATCTTAGACAACACGTGGGATCCAAGACCGAGACCAGAACCCCAACTACGCCAAACTTCTCACTCTCCAACCTTACATAGGTACAACAGCGTGACTTTGTCAACCTTCCTCGCACCTCTCTCCTTCCGGCCCCTAAACACCAACTCCTCCTCTCCCTTAAACTGTTTCCAGAGTGCCGGTGAGTCCACAATCTCACCCATAAAAATGTCCCCCAAAAGGCTCCCGTACGGAGTACCGTTGTCCTCATCCGCCACCTCCTAGCCTCCAGCCCAACGAGTACCCGACTCTACGAGGCATCTGTCAGAGAAATACACGGAGCCAGCATGTACTCCTAGCTCTCGGAGGCCATTGCAGAATCCAGGAACTCCCGACGCTCGGGTGTGACTCACGCCACTGAGCCTAGTCCTGCCTTGTCGGTCCAAGTCAACAGAAACACGCTGAGCGCCCATTTGCGTTTCAATCGCCCGGAAGTGTTTGAAGGAACATGTAACGGAACGGAGACTCAAAGCAGGGCAGCGCCTGTGGAAATCTAACGACAGTTATGAAGTACTTTCGTAAGCTAAGGAAGTAAGATTTGCATGAAGGTCGCGCCAGCCTGCGAAATCCTTTTATAGGCCCCCCAAGTGGGCACGGCCTTTATATAAGGCCCCACCTGAAAAGCCTGCCTGAACAGGGCAAAGTGAGGCGGGCTTTGTGTGAAAACTCTGTAACGCGCCTGCCCCGCGCCCCATATCCTCCACGCGTTGCTGTAACCGTGTACTCGCGCGGTTGCCCCGGGCGCCTGCAGAAGGCGGGCGTCAGGTGACGACGCAACTCAGGAGACATCTTAGGACGCGCTGACGAGCCGGGCCGTCACAGAACACAGTCGCCGCATAGTACTTTCGCTAACTACAGAAGGAAGATTTACAAGAAAGTTATATATGCCTGCAAAATCCTTTGTAGCCCTCTGAGTAGGTACAGGTCCTGAATAAAGCCCTATCCTGAATAGCCGGCCTCAATATATCAATGAGAAGTGGCGGGGCCGACATAATAGATGGTGGGTCGGAGAACGGGCAGCCAGTGCTCGTAGAGGAGCTACAGGTTGACGGTCAGATTTTGGGCGGCCGCCTTTGGCAATTTTGGGTGGCTTATCCACACAGAAGAAGCGCAGAAGAGACGCGTTGGTTTGTGGTCGGAACTGGTCAAGATTAGCCTCCTCGGTGACGACATTGGGCATGGCCGTGCCGTCAACCAAGTGGGACTCGCCGTCAGCGTCGTCGATCAGATTGTTGAATCTCGACTGGTTCAGCCTCCTTGACCGGGAAGTCATCGAGGAGGAAACCGACGACGTGGCCTCGGTATTTGTACCGCTGGCCGTGGTAAAGGAAGGCCTCTACGTGCACACGAACGCGGGCCATGAGCTGCTCTTCAATCTGGGAGAGCTGTGGTGAGTAGACTGGGAGATCGCAAAAGTCAAGATCGTTTGCCGACAGTAAGGGCACGAAAGGCCGCGCAGGGTGGCGCGATGGTAAATCTCGCGGTGTATTCACGAGTACTTTCGAGTGTTATAGAAGAGATTTATATGAGGGCGAGGGGGCAGACCCCGGAGCCACCCGATTATTACCCGACTGCGCGCGGCAAATGTTCTTCACTGCGACCTCAAAGGACTCCAACGGTTCCCAGTCGCAGTACGGACCCTCAGGCTCGTGGATTGTCGTCAGGCCCTCCAACGCAATCATGAGGAGACTTCTCCTGATCACGTCTCGTGCGGTAACCTGCGCACCGTTGACGAGTAAGCCGCTTGATTGCAGCCGAGTTCAAGTGTCTAATGGCGAGTGACAGCGGAGGTTCGGGCCATCGGCTCCCAAGAAGGTAAAAATGCTCGCCTAAAACGGGCTGAACCCCCCGTGATCAAACAAGAAACGAAGAAATTAAGATACCTTAGGTAGTAAAGACGGAAGTTTCTGTGCGGCATAGCTTTGATTAGGGCTAAATTGTGGGGTTATGTCGTGCGTATCCTGTGGTGGTTGAAAAGGAAGGCGCCATTGACCAGACCAGAACTTGCCTCAGATCAACCCAAATCAACTCGGAATCCTCAGCTCAACACACCCAACTTCCGGCCTACATGCCTCCCATAATCGGGAGCGCCCTAGTCAGTGGTTATGTGACCACAACAACCGAAACTCGTGCCACGGCCCGTAAGAATTCATGACCCCTTCCTCCCTCTTAACCAAGGAGAAGCCTCAGCCGGAGTAACTTCATCCCCGAGGCAACGGGCCGCAGGCCACTACTGCGCGTCCTCGCCTACCAGCCCCAGAATATTGCCGACTTGGCCAAAGCCAACAGATCCCCATATTTGTGTGAGATGTCGTCAGCACCTGGTTGCAGGTCAGCAATCCGCTTGCCAGCCATATTGGGCGGGCAGCTTTCTAAGGTCGGGTCAACGAGGCAATCCCCGCCCTTAACACGGCCGGTCCAAAGAAACGGAACCCTGTCAAAGCGGGCCCCAGTTCTCGGAGGGAACTGTTCACGAGACGCGGCTCTTCCTTAAAATCCTCCCAGAGCAACCCGCCGCATCCCAGCGGATGCTTCTCGCTCAGCGCCATGATACTTGAGAAGCCAGGGTAGGATGTGGGTGGCGGAGGGGTGATGGATTTCGGGTGTTACTAGGCGAGACGGTAGTCCTTGCCTCATGGGATGAACGGAGGTGGGTGATGACTGCTGGAGCAGCGGGCGTGGTGTGTTATACGGCCGGTGCAGACTTTACTGGTTCACGTGTGGGGGTGTAGAGTTAGTCGTTGGGAAGAAACGACAACGGCAGAACCGGTGATGGTAGAGAGGACCTGGAACCTGCATACAAAACAGAGGTTTGTCGAGGGTCTGGTTGTTGTTATGGCCCATTGACAGCAGCCCAAGGCCCCATGCCAAGGGGGGTGCAGTCCTTGATGGCAATGCCCGCCCTAAGAGCACAGGGCCAGCCCGACGATATCCTTGGAGTTGAGGACTAGTTTCAGCGGGAGCGACGAGGATTGGCGAATAAGTTGTTGGAACGGGCATGGCCAGTCGTGTGATCTTCGGTTCTTCTACCGACCAGTGGGAATACAGCCCTGTAGATTCCCTAAAGTGGCTTGACGTGGAGGGTGATCAAGGCCGCCGTGTTTGCGCCAGGACAGATGCGACGGAGATGCCCGGAAGGAGAAAAGGGGTAAAATTGTTGGTATATATAGCTACCCAGGAGTTAACAAGGGGTCCTTGGTAAGAAGCATCTCTGCGACTTACGTTGTGAGGAGTGATGGAGGGATTCTGGCTGTGTTGGGATGCTTTTACATCACCCAACCCCGCGTGTGGAGTTGTAGTTGTTGAACTTGTTGTCTAGTCGAGAAGGGTTGGGGGAACACAGCTCCTTTTTAACCTGGTTAGGAGTTGTCTCCCCTTGAAGGCCTCTTTGCGATCTGAAAGACTTTGATGTTGATTGTCAGGAACGTCAATGGTTTGTCTGGAAACATGGCGCGGGGTAATTTTTTGTTAATGAGGACTACATGTCCAATTGTCTGTGGAGCCTCCCGTGACAACGAGTTGATACCAGTCGTGTCAAAATAGTTTGTTCCTGTTGTAGAATTGTTCTCCCCATTTCGGCAGGGGCTAGGCAAAGGAGGTCACGCGCACATTGCTCACCAATGCCCTCCTTCTGGCACAATTCATTGCCATCGAAATTATCGGCCGTGGAGAGTTGAATCCACAAATCTGCAGCAAAAAAGAAAACCCGGAAAAAGAAAACTGGTGAGATGTTGTTTGGTTTGTCCGAACAAACCCCATTTGTGTTCATCATATATAAACCCTAACCCTAACCTACCTTAAGCAAAGGGATATTCAAATGACACAGGGCCGTACGAATGATAAAAGCCTTTGGTTGCTGCATGTTTTCCCTTCGTCCTTTCAAAGGCAATTCTCAAATCAAACGCACTGCATTTGAGTCACAATCAGAGTATATTAGAGTCATAACCCAAAGAAAAGGTGTTTTTGCTGTCCAAACATCGACAAACCCACCATACCTGGGCATAAACTAGGCCAAGGAAAAATCAAACCATCGATCGAAAAAGAGAGAATTGGCAAAGTAACCAGATTTTACCTTTGTCTGGACACCATGGGCAAACATTTGATTGAATGGTCCGGAATGGGTATCTTTCCAGAAAATCCCACAATCCCCAGCTCGCACCCTCTCCCAGTCAACATTTGCTCAGCCTCTAGAACTCAAGCGACGGCCCTTTTCCCCTTGCGAAGTAGACACCGCAGACGAAAACATTGAAGAACCCCAAATCCCAAGGTCAGTATTCTCAGCTGTTCCAAACTCCCACACCTGGGCCCTCTTGAAGGATAGCCACGGCTAATAAATTTCTCTCTCCCACCAGCAATCACCAAAATGGCCCCCATCACACCCCAATTCACCCTCCCCCAAGCGCTCCACGGCTTTAGAGCTATACTCCTCAGCGCAAACCGACTATTCACTCTCACGTTCCCCGGACGGCAGCACATACGCGAGGAACAGGTCGAACTAACGATACATTTCATTGACAAAATCAACGAGAGCCCTCTCCCCCAAGACCCGGCCCTGCAGGCCGCCGCTTCCAACATCCTGCAGGAGGCGGCATCCGACGTTCATTCTGCGGTGAATGGCATCTACGACCACCTTCAAGTCTACGATGATGCTCACGACAGGGTCTCGATAACTCTCGCGGCGGTGTTGAGGCACGATATCAATGTGTTACTGGAAGCGCTGGGACCGCTGGAGAGATAACAGTGCCGACTGGGAAGGAAAATGGGGCGAGGGATTCAGGTCGGGTATTCAGTAGGTCGTCAGTGAAGGTATTGAAGATTCCAGGGAGCTCGGCGTGTCAAGCTCCCTTCAGCAAAGGGTCGAGTTTTGGATCTGATTATGGATTTTGCTTGTGGAGGAATCTAGCATACGCGCCACTGGACTTGATAAACATTAAAATCTATCACTGGGTTGTTCTGCTGTGATGAAGGGCATCATGAAGTAGCCTTAGGGTAGAGAATCCCGAGAAGTCTCTCAGGCCTTGTCACATTTCTGGTTGTCTGGCGTTTGGCCAGGATTAGTTTGGTGCGGGGTGGCTCCTTTGATACCCTGAGTGCGAGCTGAAAGATGGAAGCCGGTGAAAAGCCCTCTCAGATTACTCCCATCCGAAATCAACAATACGGTGTTTCAAATTCACAATACGGCGTGTCAACTTGGCTGGGGATGTTGGTGTGCCTGTCTGCCTGCCTGGTTGTCCGAATTCGAGAATACGGTTGCAGGTTGCCAATGTGGTGTTGCTAGTTGACGATACGTCGTTGCGAATTCACAACACTGAGAATCAAAATTAAAGAGCATGTTGGGATCACTATCTAGTTAGCCATATCAAGAATACGGTGTTGTAAATCGACAATATGGTGTTGTTAGTTGACGATCTAGTATTCTATCAACAACACCATGAATTAGATCCACGATGGGAATGTGCTGAAGCTCCTGGTTCACTGAAATCAAGCATACGGGATGTCAAATCAACAACAGAAGTGGGTTGAAGTGCATGGTTGGCCTGATTCAACAATACCGCGTCACAAGGCAACACTAGGAGCGCGTGGGAGCGTGTTGCGGATTAAAATCATTGCCGTTATTCTCAGGTTCTCGCCAACAACAGAGCAGTCACGGAACTTCCACTACAAAACCCGGAATATTCCAAACGTGGAACCGACTTCCCAATTTTTTCCTCCCACAACCTCGATCCCCGCAACCCAAACCGCACATCCTCGCGGGGTTCCGGTTCACCGGCGATTAGTTATAACGTTATAAGCTCGTTATCCGGCTTGTTAAGGTAAGTAAACCCATGATATCTTGACCATTTGTTTACATTAACTGTAAATGATTTATTGACATTTTCTTTTTTGTTATTCTTCAGGCGTTTGCCGGGAGTTTCTCCGTGAGTTTCTCTGTGAGGTTCTCTGTGAGTTCGTCTATCGGTTTCTCTCTAGGGTTTTTCCGATCGAGGAAGAAAAAGAACTGACTTGGAAATCAAGAAACAAACCGAGAAAAAAGAGAACCGAGAAAGAAGAGAACCGACCGAGAAACAAAAACTCCGATCAGACAAAACAATAACCGGTCAGGAAATCGGAGAATCGATAGTGAGGTAAGATAACCGGCTATAAAACGGTGACAACTACTAAGAAAAAGAAAACTAACAGATGAATAACAAAGCCACCAAATTCACGCTGCCGATAACACAAACAACAATCCACAACAATGGCCAACAGATACCCGACTATGGATATGGCCGGAAACCCCGAGGAGGTTGCTGCAATCCGGCCTGCGGTTGCTAAATTCCTAGAGGCTATGGATGAGCACAACCAGAAGTGCGACGCCGCTTGGGGCAGCCTCAGGCAAGCCCACGAGGACCTCGAACAGGTTCTGCAAGTTGGCCTTTGGCAAGTCGAGGGGGACTCTGATGCTTGTGCTGCGTGGAAGGAGGCGGTGAACCGTGACGCCAGACTTCTGGACGACAAGATGGATGACGCCCAGGAGGGATTCCAAACCTACCACAACCTCATCATCGGCCAGGCCCTCAAGCTGCAAGGTACCATGGAAGATCCGGAAACACCAGAGATCAAGGCCGAGGAAGATGAGAATCCTGGTGTGGTGGAACAAGGTCCGGATCCGGGTCGGGACGACGGAGAAGCTAGCGGCAGGGCAGAGTCTCCTTCTTCTGACCAGAACAATACAAATGCTAGCACGGCTAACAGCCCTGACACCGCCACCGTGGCAGACAGCACCACAGGCCTCGTGGAGCAGCAGAACAAGCTCCGCACACAACAGTGCGACCAGCAACAGGAGATCGCCTACCTCAGGGGCCAGATCAACAACTTGGAGTTGCAGCTCGAGGCGCAGAACACCAGGCTTGAGAACCACCTCCAATCCCCGGTTCACCAGCAGATTCCCCGGCAGTTGCAGGAGGTTCACCAACAGATGCAGGAGCTTTGCCAGCAGCGCTTACAGCAGCGACAACCACAATTGCGGCTGCAGCCTTTGCAACAGCAGCAGCCCATTCAGCAGCTGCCCATTCAGCAGCAGCCCATCCAGCAGCAGCGGCAGCCCCCAGTTCCTGGCCCCGTCTGCCCGGGTCCTGCTCCGTTCCCCTACCCTTTTCACCAGCACGAAGTTAATGAGGTCCTCGCCCGTGCCGGCCAGAACCCTGCTGCTCACGGCACCCAGCAAGCCCCGTTCCCCCCTAACATGAACAACATGAACAATGCCCGCTTCACTTATGCCGAGTGGGTTGCCCTCCAGCAGTCCCAGAGGCACATAGCTCAGCAGCACGAGCTGCAGAGAAAGAGGAAGAACAGCACTAGCAGCAATGACAATCACAACAATGGGAACGGCAATGGCATTGACAATGGGATCGGCAATGTCATCGGCAATGGCATCGGCAACGGCTATGGCAACCCAGCCGCCCAGTACCAGTACCAGCACCAGCCCAAGAAGAGGCTGTCGACGGCAAGCTCCATTGTCCGGGGCATCGTTCCGGAGGACGTCTTCTGGCAGCAGCAGCAGCAGCAGCAGCTTGCCCGGTCCGCCGGCACCGTGCACGGCGCACCGTCTGTGTTCCCCGCGCCCTTCGTGGCGCCGCCTGTGCCCTCCGTGGCGTTTACGGCCCCCGCACGGTCCGAACCCTCCGTGGCGCCTGTGCCTTCCGCGTTGGCCGTGCCCCCCGCACTGTCCGGCCCCTCGGCCATGCACCCGGGCATTGGCCCCGTCTTTTTTTCTGCGGCGGCCCAACAGCAGCAGGTGCAGCAGGGACAACAGCTGCAGCAACAGCAGCAACCCCAGCAACAGCAGCAGGGCGGGTACCAGCTCCCGCAGTACCACAACCACTACCTTCCCGGTGCCGGTCAGGGCCAGTGAAGGACAGATGGGTTGATGGGTGGTCTCTCGTCGTTCTTGTTCCGTTTTTCTCTTCTTCTCGCATGAGAGAAAGAAGTTCACCGCTTGGGATGAAAGGGCGGCGGGCGGTTCACAGACCCGCTTGATAGGTGTGCTTTTGTTTTCTTTTCCGTTTTTACCCCGTTGCCCCTTCCCCCCTTTTTCTTCATGTTTTCATTGTGATTTCCCCTTTCTTCTCCCCGGTAGTCTTGATTTTTCTTCCTTTCATTTAGGTATCGTAGTAGAGGCTCGCTGTCGTCAATGACTTTTCGACACTGCGGATGGTTCCTCGTTACCTCCAGGGAGCGCTCAAGTCTCGCGTGAGTCGCGTCCGGTTCTGCTGCCGACGCGTCACAGTTATTACCATGGGGTCCAACAGTCTTGTGTTTTTCGTTTGTTTCGTTTTTTCTTTCCTCTCATCTCTCATAAGTACCCAGGGCCTGGACCCTGATGAAGCCGACCTTATCGGCATTCGGGAACGGCTACGGCAAAGGGCATCGTTCGGCTGGGAGGGTACATTGTTTTCTCATCCATTGCTTTCGCTCAGGAAGACCAGTCTCGCAATAAAATTCGTGATCTTGCACAATCGAAGCGCCATGCATTTGTGTGAATGTCTTCACCCGTTGAGTGACCTATAACACTAACGTTAATATGAAAGCGTACATTATCCAGGCACCGAGATGAACGAACCGCCAACCCCCAAGTGCCAACATCCCGCGTCTCATTTCAAGCCGCCTACCCCCAAACCAGTGCAACAGGTGCACATCCCTCATGTAACCCGCCCACTACGCACACATACATAGTAAGTTACACAACAGCACCCTACTGCTACATAGCGGGATCTCCGCCCGGAACCCGAGTCTTCATCCAGATCGACACTCGGTAGCCTAGATCCGGAATGACACAGCAGAATCTTTCTCGAAGGCTTCCAGCCCGGGATGCGACGCCGGAGGTGTGAGCCGTCCAAATTGACGGTGGGATCAAGTTCCGCTCAAGGAGACGTTGAGGGAGCAGTAATATAGGGGTTCGGGATTTGGATATTACTTGTCTCAAATCACAATATGTACGTGGGGGGATTGCCTCTTTCGAAAAGGACGTGATAGAAACATTTGGAGCGGTGACGGTGTTGGTCGGAATGAGCTCGGGTTTTCGACCGTTTCCTAAATGAGCTGCACGGAGGCCCGTTTCGGCTTCATTCATGGACCTTTCGTTGAGGGAAGTCCGAAAATAGTAACTCTGCTCCCACCCAATTGAGAGCTCCAGTCCGCTTATTTTCCGATTCGAGCATGTTCGTTGCTCTTTCAAGCTAGTGGGAGAGCTTAACGGGGCACGGTGGTTATTTTGCCTCGGGGGCTTGTATGGGGGAGGGTGGTGGAAAGTCCCTCTCAAACCTGATTGAAAGGGGTTGGGGGTAGGAATCATTGGAATCAATCATTGTAAGACAAGGAAGACATCTAGGGATGCGTTGGCATCCCGGGATCATGCCATCGGGGTTCTTCCCAATCATTACTTTGAAGACGGTAGTCCCTTCCGGGCGCCTGTGGAGGGCCTGGTACGGTTTTGACGACAGGTTGGTCCTCGCCCACAATCATACTTGATTGGGCCTGCCACTATCCAGCACTATAAAGGGAATATGACAATAAACAAGGGCCCGTTTTACTTCGTTCGACGAGGTGACAACACGATAGCCCGCCCGCAGGCTGAGTCCGCATTATCCTGATGAAAACATTGGGCTCTGAAGGATGACGGCGACGGCATTATTCTGGGAATGGGAGCCGAGTTACAGCGCGAGTTGATTCCCTCGCTCTGCGCTTGCGTTGTGAGCGGAATCAACGGCACGAAATAGTCAGGCAAGGGAGTGGAGAGGCTTGGCAAATGCAAGCGCCCTTCGTCAGGCGGACTCACGGAGAGTCAGTTTTGCTTCCTCCGGGCCAAATGAGGGTTCTCGTGCTGCCCACGAGTGTCGACTCGGTAACGCGAGGGGGCAGAAAGGAAAGAAAAGATAGGATTAAGAAGAGGGAATGAAAGCGGCTCTTTCAACCTATTATCAATCCCTTGGTATCATGATGAGACCGCAGTTAGGACGAGAAATAAAAGGCGTTGTGTTCGGGCCTCGGGGTAAAGCTGGCCGGGGACGAGTGGACGAGACGCCCAACACAGGGAAAAGCGGACGCGGCGCAGGACCTCGAAGTTGTGAGTTTTGTGGGAGCTCTCAACGAAAGCCGTTAAGAACATGCGCAAGTTCGGGCGCCCTGCTCGATTTGGGGAAGGCGGCATGGGCTAGCCTTCCCCGCACGGCCTCCCATTGCTCCTTCCCCTGACTGCCGCATGCGATGGAAACATGGGGAAGCCGCCAGAGAAGCTTTTGCGCCGAGCTAGAAATGTCCGCAAGGTTGCTCTTGTCGTTCTTGTCGTTCGTGACGTTGCCAAGGATGCAGGGAGGTGAAAAAATAGCCCCGCCCAATCTGGTCAAGGTGCCCGCGCTAGGCCCGATTGAGTATCACGGAGTTTGATGTTGCGGTTACCTCGACCCTCCGCATGGAACTCTCCCCCGTTTCCCTTCCCACAGACTCGGCCAGAACCCTTCAACTTTCCGGGTTTCGACACCTGCTGATCAACATACCAAGGCGATCCCCCCCGGGGCCAGGGCGAATCAACATGGTGGCTAAGACGGGTGCACTCTCTCCAATTTAGCACAGCGCACCGAGTTCCGGGTTCTTGTGCTGAAGAAGCTTTCCTTTTTTTCTTGTCGGGTTTTGAGCCGCAGCCAAGTTCTAGACCCGCTCCACAGCGACAAGACCCTGATCGCCCGATTTCTTGCGCTTCTGGTGGGAAGATCAGCGCGAGCACGACGACGGAGAAAAAAAATGAACAACACTGCTTGTCAAGATCGATCTCCCGCAGAGTCTGGGGGAAGTGGAGTGCCAGAGTGGACCAGGCGTCTGACGAATGCGGGGAGAAGCGAGAGCCGGAGAGTTTACGCGATGCTGGTGATGAAGTGATTGCCCTTTCCCGGATGGCGTCGTCGGCTGGGTGTTGGGGGAAGGAAAAAGGCTCGGCTTGACTATCGCGGACGCGGCATTTCGGGTAGCGTTCGCGCCACTGTCTAAATTGTCGACGGCGATATCGTCCGCTCTGGGCCAATCGCCTGCTAGGCCACATCGTGAAGTTTGATGGCGGCCGAAATGCGAACTCGGGCACTCAGCTGGACGCCCAAGTCGCACTCGGCGGACAGCCTCCGTGAGCACACCCCTGACGTCCTGGTAACGCCTCGAGCAAAAAGCCGTCCAATGAGGGACAACGGCCCCTGTTGGTCCTCCGGTAACCTTAATCGCTTCCATCGGCCGGCTCCACGCAAGCCCACGTCCTCCACGATGTTCCCAGGCTGTGTGTCAGGGCTTACATCTGGGGTGGGAACGTTGATGTAACATCGCCGCCCCGGTCGCCCCGGCCGCCATCGACAGTTTGGGCTTCTCGCCGTAGGCGTTTCCATCCGGGGAAAGGGTTCCTCCACATTTCGCAGGCTTTCTGCCGTGTCTGTTTCCGTCGACCTGGATGCCAGCAATGTTCACCCACCTCAACCTGGTCCGCCGTTGGCGAGGGCAACAGCGCGCTGAGCATTGACGGCCCGCGGGCCGCCCTCACCACGCGCGAGGGTCTCGCTGGCTGGCGGCAACACCAAGGTCAAGGACCGTGCGTGGGCGTAGCGTTCCCGGCAACCCGGACGGGGCGGGCTAAGTGGGCAGGCTAGGGACGGCGGCTCCCAGCCTTGACCGGGAGAACAATGGAAGATGACTGTCCGGGCCCAGGAGAGGGCAGAGTGGGCTGCGGATGTTGATGCTGGGGAGATGGATGGAACAGGAAAGAGTGAAACAACATCCAGGACGAGCGTCGTGCTGCCTATATAACCCGTCGTCCCAAGCTTCCCAACTACCCGCTCTGACCCATCTCGCAACCTTCATCCTCAATCACGCAAACACAGCTCTGCTGAGTCTCCTGCACCATGATTGCTAAGTTCGCCGCCCTCTCGGCCCTCGTGGCCACCGCCTCTGCCCAGGCCGTCTGCACGCTGACGACCGAGACGCACCCTGCCCTGCAGTGGCAAAAGTGCACCTCGGCGGGCAGCTGCAGCAACGTCGCGGGCTCCATCACCATCGACGCCAACTGGCGCTGGACTCACCAAACCGGTGCCGCGACCAACTGCTATGATGGCAACGAGTGGGACACCAGCTACTGCAGCGATGGCCCGTCGTGCGCGTCCAAGTGCTGCATTGACGGTGCCGAATACTCCAGCACATATGGTATCACCACCAGCGGCAATGCCCTGAACCTCAAGTTCGTCACCAAGGGCCAGTACTCCACCAACATTGGCTCGCGTACCTACCTTATGGCCAGCGACACCAAGTACCAGAGTGAGTGACTACCCTATAGTACCCAAGAATCTCGAGAAACTGGAGATTCTCTCTCCATTTGTGAGACGACATGGCACTAACATGCTCACAGCCTTCAAGCTCCTCAACAACGAGTTCACCTTCGATGTTGATGTCTCCAACTTGGGCTGCGGTCTCAACGGTGCGCTGTACTTCGTCTCCATGGACGCTGATGGCGGTATGTCCAAGTACACGGGCAACAAGGCCGGTGCCAAGTACGGTACCGGTTACTGCGATGCGCAGTGCCCGCGTGACCTGAAGTTCATCAACGGCGAGGCCAACGTCGAGGGCTGGGACCCGTCAACCAATGATGCCAACGCCGGCTCCGGCAAGTACGGCAGCTGCTGCTCGGAGATGGACGTCTGGGAGGCCAACAACATGGCAACTGCCTATACCCCTCACCCGTGCACCACAATCGGCCAGAGTCGCTGCGAGGGCGACGGGTGCGGCGGTACCTACAGCTCCGACCGCTATGCCGGTGTGTGCGACCCCGACGGATGCGACTTCAACTCGTACCGCATGGGCGACAAGACCTTCTACGGCAAGGGCATGACCATCGACACCACCAAGAAGATCACGGTCGTCACCCAGTTCCTGACCGACTCCTCGGGCAACCTGTCCGAGATCAAGCGCTTCTACTCCCAGAACGGCACCATCATCCCCAACTCCCAGTCGACCATCTCGGGCGCCGAGGGCAACTCCGTCACCCAGGACTGGTGCGACAAGCAGAAGGAGGTCTTCGGCGACGAGGGCGACTTCAACGCCAAGGGCGGTCTCGCTCAGATGGGCAAGGCCATGGCCGGCGACATGGTGCTCGTCATGTCCATCTGGGACGACCATGCCGTGAACATGCTCTGGCTCGACTCCACCTGGCCCCTCGACGGCGCGGGCAAGCCCGGTGCCGAACGTGGTGCCTGCTCCACCAGCTCCGGTGTTCCCTCTGAGATCGAGTCGTCGGTACCCAACTCCAACGTCATCTACTCCAACATCCGCTTCGGCCCCATCGGCTCCACCGTCTCTGGCCTCCCCGGCGGCGGCACCAACCCGGGCAACCCGTCCAGCACCACCACCAAGGCGACCACCTCCACCAAGCCCCCCGCGACCTCCACCAAGACCACCGCCAGCAGCACCCCGACTGGCGGCGCCCTGGCCCAGCACTGGGCCCAGTGTGGCGGCATCGGCTACACCGGCCCCACCCAGTGCGCGTCGCCGTGGAGCTGCCAGAAGCAGAACGACTGGTTCTCCCAGTGCCTGTAAGGGAATGAATTGAAACTTCCTCCTGAACTCGGGGCATAGCACGTGACCCGGCGGTGGAATGGAACTTCTTTGTCTGTACATAGTTTGGACCCACACATAGCTTTCTGTTGCTTCTCGTATATATATTTGCATGAGCACTTCAATACTTCGTCCCTTGCAGTTGGATCGTGATTGTTCTCATCGCTTTGCCCGCTTTATGATATAGCCCGTGCATCTCCCTCGCAACGCCCCGCTTTTGCTAGGCATCAGACTGTGCGATTGTGTAAGAGATATAACCTCGGTGAAAAAGAAACACAGTAATCTCTACCTCTCACTTGAAGGCCATCAATGTGGCAATCACTGCTCCGCTAGAATTAGAAAGTGTTGTGTGTAAACACAGCCGTGAAGCTCCAACAGCCCAGTTTGTTGACTTGAGAATCCCCTTTTTGGCAAGTGGGTCCGTTGTTCAGGGGGAATTGTGGGTCTTCCACATGAAGTTGTAAGTCAGCGGAGTGAATGAAGGGAAGGTTGTCCTGTCCTTTCTGATCTGGAAGTTTCTATGGGAGTGGTGTGGATTGTTTTAGATTATTATTGTCAATTGTTCTTCGTAGTCGTTTGGTGGAGCACAACCCTCGTTTCCCAAGTGCACAGCTCAGAGAGGATATCGGTGTTCGGGATTGTGACGCGTTGAACTATGTAGTCAGGAACTGGGAAGGGTAGCGGTGGGATAAAGATCGTGAGAAGGGAGGATCAAAGTAAGGGATGTGAAGGGGATGAAGGTGGTAAGCATCGAAATACGGATATATCAAGAAGATGGGGGTTAACGTCTTAGCATGCCATCTCGGACATGAAAGTGATTCGGTCGACCGGTCCAATATAGACAGTTTGCGGGCCGTTTCGGATTGTAAAGGGCGGCGTGTGTGACTCAAACTCTTTACGAACAGGCATTTTATGACCTTATCAACATGAATGCCAACGGGAATATCGGTAGATAGTAACAGCGAAGACAAGAGGTTGGTTGCTCTGTGAAGTCAGTCAAAGAACGTGAAAGGCTTGAAGGACAAACGATATCAGCTGAGAAAGAAGGGAGAAGGGTCGAAACAATGAGGAAGAATGAAAGCCAGGTTTATGACCGTGGGCTAGCAGCACTGGTAATATCAACATCCCGGCTGTGGTTGCTAACAACATGATGGTGATGCTCAACAACCTGGTGAACTTGAAGTCGTACCCGCCCAACCTCCGTCGACTTTGCACCGGTTTGTGCCGAGAAACTTCGAAAAGATGCGAGTGTGATATGTACACATGTATAATGTGTACGCATCTAAAGGGTGTAACAAGAGGGGAGGGGTTTCCTTTCCCCATCCTTGGTCCACGAACCTTGACTTTTCCACAGCCTGTACAACACCCTCCTTGGCACTTCACCGTCACCAAAGTCACACTCCCTATCTTGCATGTCCTATTCCGCCCGGAGTATTTTCTTTATCAGACATCCAAAATCTTCACGTTTCTCACCAAGACAACATCAATCCTCACCTCAATCGCAATCACCATGTCTGATCAAGGCACGTCAACCGACCCCGAGGTCATCATCACTGGTAATGCCCGATTAAGCGGGATTGTCCCAGAACCTGTCGCCCATGTGGCAGCCCCGATGCCGCCACCCTAACCAGTGTGGCCTGCTCAGACACAGGCCGGCCCGGTGAGGATTCACGACACGACGCGGACATAACGGTTCATGGGCAAGTTCGTCAATTGGAGCTTCGACAACACCCTCGATCTCGCCCTGTAATGCGTGAAGAGTCAGAACAGGCCTCCTGGGGAGACAAGGGAAAGACAAAGGCCTGCGGCGGGTCGGGCCGGCGCAGCGGGACAACCGACGCTGCGAGACATACCGATGCGGCGGGGTATCCACTCGTGAGAGCGGACATAAATACGGGGGGTTGGTCGAGTTTGTCACGGTGTTGGAGTTCTTTGTTGAGATCGGGGGGACCAAAAGTACAGCATCGAGACCAATAAGGGGGGCTCGATGGAGGGCTTCTGTAGAGACCACAACGTGGCCGATTTTGACGGGATCGACATCCTGCCTGGCCTGGCCTGATTGGGGAAAAACCGCAACTACAGCACCAACCAGGTGCTCATCAGAACTACGATTACTTTAGCCGTTGAGATTGCGAAGTGGATGAACAGTCATCAGACCAGGAGGATGCCAAGGATTTCCGTCACCCACGACCCATATCCTATCCAGTATGTTCCTCTTACAGCAGTTTTGGCCTTTTCGGGTTGGTTGTAAACTGCTTTTGTGAGGCGGACCTTTTGGGTGGCATCTTGAGGGGCGGCTACAACGTCGGCTTCCTGGGATTGAGTTGAGCTGAACAATGAAGCGTGGCGAGGCAGATATCTGAACAAGTCGGAGTACAAAGGATTGCCAGTCCTCGAGGATGAGCTGAGGAAGATTGACGAAACGTTGTGCTTCGTGGTCCCGGGGCTTTATTGTAGAAGATACGGAGTGCCGGTGGGCCAGCCAGTTACTCCCAATTTTGATATTCGAGTTTCAGGGGCAGCAAACACCGATGATATCAACCACTACACGGGGGACGAGAGTGAGGCTGGCGGCGGGCCTCTACGCAAGATGCGATCTCTTGCTCCTACACCATCACGACGCGGCGCGGGCTCTTCCTTGAACGATTTCGCGAGCCCGCCCCGTCTCCCGTTCCGCAACCGCAACACAAGCAGCCTGGGCTGAGATATTGCTCGCCCCGGCGGGGCTGTGATACTCGCCACGGGTCTCGACGACAACCTTCCCCGGGCGCCAGCCGCGCGGCTCACACAAAGAGCCAGCCATTTATCTGATCCGGCCGAGGATGAGCCAGGCCGGGAGCAAATTCGAGAATGGATCCGGCACCAAGCCCTAGCCATCCTCGCGGAGCAAATCCAGGCAATTTTTCAAACCCTATTTCAACCCAGCTCCAGAAACTTCCCACCACCGTTTCCCAAAAACACAAACACCAAATACAACACCTCGAAGCAAAAATCGTCAACCTTAAAAGTCCTCACAACCAAGCCAACGAGAAAATGGCTGCCAACATCCTCAACCAACTCAATCACCTGGCCGATAGGGTCGAGGCACTGAACCTCGATCAGGACCGTCGGAACACCCAGCTGGTCGAGCAAATCGCCAGACTGACCGAGGCCCTATTGGCCCAGGTGCCGCGTCCGCGCCCAAATGTACGTTCTCGCTCCCCATCCCACTCACTTCGGTCATCCAGTTCTGGTTCCTCGACTCGTTCGAATTCCTCGTCTTGTCGGGGTTCCTCGTGGCGTCGAGATTCCTCGCCTCGTTTGAATCCCGCGTCTCGATTGGGTCCCTCGCTTCGCAGGCTCCTCGTCTCGTTCGCGATCCCGATCACAGTCATCACCATCCCCTTCATCATCCTCCTCATCATCATCATCACACTCAGCAGCAAGTTAACAATCACAGGCCCAAGTCCAACGCGAAGCCGCCAACATCAGAAGGCACATTCGCCAGCAGGTCCAGCAACAAGTCCAGCAGCAAGTTCAGGAGCATCAAGCGGATCACCTCATCGAGCTCCACGAACTACGCACCCAGCTCGACGAGTACGAGGCCGAGATCGAGCAACTCCGCGCCCAACTCGCCGAGCGTGACAACACGCTGACCAGGCTCCGGGAGGCGGCCCGCCTCTTCTCTGAGATCTCCGAGCCGTATCTGGAGGACCGGGCCGCTCAACGCCAGTATGAGCTGGACCATGCCCGGCAGCTGGCCATCGAGGAAGAGCGCCAGCAGAACCTCGAGGAGCAGCAGCAGCTGCTGCTGCCAGAGCAGGAACAACAACGGCAGCAGGAGGAGGAAGGCGGCCGTCGCTAGGACGGAGGTTGCCAGGGCAGCGTCGACGTGAAGCAGGAGGAGGAGTAAGGTTTTGCGGGGTATCGGGGGGTGCCGGTCTTTCATTCACGATTGGGGACGGCAGGGGCGGAGGTAAAAATGCTTTTGATCGGTTCGCGCTGGGTGGGATTTGTTTTTTCGGGGCGTCCGAGGGGGCATGACAACCGGCGTTAGGCAGGAGTAGCCATGGGTTCACTTAGTTTGCGCTGAATCGAGTTGGTGGCAGGAACGACCGATCTGATTTTGAGGTGATTGCCACACGAAGTAAAGATGCCCCAAGTCCCCGTAACCTGCGTTTCGGTTTCCAGCACCAGACACACGCATATGACCCCACGAATGCACGATTTCTTGCTTTGTCCGTCGTGCTGTCTCTCGAGATAGATTCCCGATAACCCTCCGGTCAACTCTGAGCGTGCGACCGTCGCCGAGAACTCTAAATGATGTGAGTAGACTTCGGGGCCGGGCGCAATACGGTCGGTCGAGATTGTGCCGGCCCAATTCCGGCTGATACGTCGTATCTGTGCGGTCACATTTCGAATGAGTGATTGAACCGATACGGCATTAGGAATCTTCTGCTCAATAGCTAGAATGACTTTGGAAAGAGGCATTTTGGAAAGAGCGGTTTTAACCATAGGGCGATCGTACCATATTTCCCAAGCTTCTTCAAAGAGACCAGCACACACACAAAGAACAACGACCCGTCTCTACACACAAAGAAGTCCGAAATCAGAATTTTCACAGGAGTCTAACTTGGAAGTTTTTCCGGTTCAGGTAGTACCAAGTTACAACTCAACAATATTGACAAGTTTAGATCCCCACCAACGCCAACCTAGAAACATCACAGAGCCAGTCCATCCATGTAAACAACCCAAGGTATCCGTGTCGCACCTATACACCGATTTGTTCCCCTACGTGTACACACTCTCTGTCCACTGATTCACCTGCAGCCCCTTTTCAGCCATCTCCGCATCTTTGAGAAAATCCAGCGGCATCCACACCAGGTGGCCCTTGATCTTCTCCAGCTTCTGGCGCACTTCCTGCGGTGGAATCATGCGGTCAAAGATGTGACCCGGCTTGACGCCCTTGGCAGGCATGAAGTTGTTGTAGTCGTCGAATGTTTTGACTGGAGAGACAAGTAGTCAATACTGGTTGATACAACAAAAGAGTTGGGAGGTGAAGAATAAAAGAAGAGAAAGGCTTACCGTGATCATCAGGGTCAGCATGGAACAGCTGCCGGAACACCTCAGTATTCTTATCCGCCCGACCCGTCCACATATCCCACAATTCATCGCCCAGCGGGTCCTCCACAAACTTCCACGATTTCTCATCCTTATCCCGCACATCATTCGGCGAGCCATCCCCCGGTGGCTGAGCATTCGGGTCATCGCCCGCATCCAGCGACTGCGGCGGCAGCAAACCCAAGTGTTCACGCCACAAATACCGCCGCAGCGTGGCCGCATGCCACCCAGCCTCAAACGGCTTCCCATCCATGGTGCTGGGGAACCGCCGTGTGTCCTCCATGACAATACTGAGTTCGCTATCGTGGTAGCCCAGCTGGCTGCGGTCGTTAAGGTTACTCGAGCCGCAAACGGCGATGCGGTCGTCAACAAGCAGCAGCTTGCCGTGGATGTACAGCTCCTCCTGGATCCAGTGGTTGACTTCGTCTTCGTCCTCGCCATCCCAGGGGATCTCGGCCAGCGGGGTCTGGTCGGCCATGGCGTGGTGCGCGACGGTAGCTACCGAGTCAGCCCGGTTGTCGCCATCGCCGTCCGCAGCTTCAAACTTGCGTCGCGCATCCATCTCACGCAGCTCACTATCCGGGCGATGCTCGTCGTCCAAGTTCTCCTGTAGCTCTCCGTGAGCACCGCGAACCGGTTTCCCGCTCGGTTTTGTCTCCTCCTCCTTCTGCCCATTGTGCTGCGAGCTCGGCCCACCATCGCCCATGACCTCCTCGGCGTGCGCCCGTTGCACGTCGCGGTACTTAACGCCCGCTTCCTCCTCCTTCTTCTTGACGGTCGACGTCTTGTTCAACCGGTCGTAGCTCCGCAGGTTGAAGAAAAAGATGTACTTGGTCGGGTCAACCCCTTCCTTCCGAATCTGCCCGAAAATGCTGTGCTCGCCCCGGCAGATCGACTTGTACTGGTAGTCCATGATCGCGCGGGTCCCAATGGCCGCGTCGTCACGCAGATCCCCCGCAAACCCAGGGATCGCGGGGATAAGCACGATGATGCGGAACTTACGGTCTTCCTTGGCCGCCCGGAGCACGGCATCAACCATAGCGCGGCCGATGGTGTTCCGGATCGGCGGCTGTTGATCACCCGTGGCCGTGATGAAGAATTGGTTCTCGATGTAAACGTAGTGTTGCGCGTTGCGGATAATCTCGCTGTACGCATTCTGAATCGAGTGGTCAGTGAGAATGCCGCTGGACCAGTCGGCGCTGGACCGCACAATCTGTGCGTGGACACTACCCCGGTCGGCAATCGGCTTGGAATCCAGCGGGCTTAGCGGGTGAAGTGTGTACCCTCCCACGGGGTGCTTGGGCCGTTGCACACCGACGAGATCCTCGTCCGTCTTCTGGCGGCCCTGCAGTTCGATCCACTCGAACCGCTCATCCCGCTTGTACTTGTCGCGCTTGACGAAGTTCCACCGGAGCACAAAGTGCTCGGCGATATCATACACGCACGGCCCGATCACCCCCATCGCCACATCGTGCCAGGGCATGCGGCCGGCCTCTTCCTTGCTCAGCTCGTTCGCCTTCCAGTCGTCGACGTTCTGGAAATCCAGCACGCGGTTGTTATTGAAGTCCTGGCCCGGCCACACCTCGTTGGTCACGCCCTCCGGGTGCATGTCGGAGAGCGCATGTTGATTGTCGTCCCAGCGGCCAAAGCAGAGGTCCAGTCCGCCAATAAAGGCCATCTCATAATCGATGACGATGAACTTCTCGTGGTGGGCCCAGTAGAAGGTCATGTCGGCGGCGTTTTCGAAGACGTTGTGGTCCGGGTGGCGCATGACGGTGATGTTGCCGTATCCAGGGGTGCCTTCGGGGCAGAGCGCTTGTAGGGCGTGCTTGGTGTGCTCCGAGTTGCAGGTCAGGGCGGCCTCGACTTCGCGGTAGACGATGATGTAGATCTTGACGCCGGCTTCGGCTCGGCGTTTTAGGACTTGGTCGAGTCGCCATTCTTGGTTGTAGTAGGGCGGGCGACGGAGGAAGAGCTCGGGGGATAACCACCAGTCGGCGATGTAGATGGTTTCCTCGGCTTGTTCGAGGGCTTCTGATACTGCCTGTCAAGGGGTGTTAGGTTAGTAACGCTATGTGGGGGATCAACTTGGTGGTGACGATGGCTACATGTACATACCCAGAAGTAATCCCGGCCGTCGACATACCACTTGATCATGTTCCCATCTCGCTCAGGGAAATATGACTGAAAGCGGTGCGACTCAGCGATCTTGGTGCGTTTCTCATCACATGCCTTCTCGTGTTCCTCGTCATGGCGATGCTCAGGGTTGAACTAGTCAACAAGTGTCAGTAAGTGCCAGTGGACCCGAACGTCTACTGTGCCATGATCATCTCTGGGGATGCTAGGGGTCATGCAAGGGACATGGTGATCTTACCAAGTTGGCGAACTTGCCGATCGTGTGCCTGGGATGCACTGTCAGTCTTCAATCCACACAATTGACCGTTTGGGGATCTCACTTTTTGTGGATTAATTGCACTTTGGCCTCGTGCAGATTTAGCTTCTCCTTGAGCTCTCGAAAGGGGAGCTTGATCTTTTCCCCGATGCCAGGGCCCTGACTAGCCCCCTCAGCCTTTGCGCCTGTCATTTTTCTAGGATTTGTGATTGGCGTGACGAGAGTTCAGAAAAGGAATTTGACGACCCGCAAGTGGCTGGTCGAGTGTATTTTGGAATTCGAGTGTTTTAGGTGTGTATGTTTAGCCACCAAAGTCTGCACTTACTAGCGATTGGCTCATCGCAATAAGTATAATCAATCGACTTGCGGTTTTCAAACTTCCAGCAGCAAAGGTTTTACGAGGAAATATCATCTTTTGAAGGGCGGTGCGACCGTTAAGTTGGCAGCACAACAAGGATGTCGTCGCAAGTCAAAACGAGATATGACGTCACAGCATCCGGCTCGCGATCGGGTGTTCAGCTGGGCTGAGCGGCCCGTAAACTCGGGGTTGGCCTTTTTTTGCCGTTGCGGCTGCCGGAAATAGCGGCATGCTGCGGCTATGCTACTCGGCGGCTTCCCCGTCGTTCGGGAGCCAATGGGCATAGAGCTCCCCAATGTGGGAGCCCCGAAGTGAGAAATATCAAAATGTCCATGCTCGCGCTGCAAGTCGATTGATTGATCTGAGGTGCACACGAGATGGTCCAGATCAGGACAGGGGTTGCTGCGATGTGGAGCAGGAAGCTTGGGCCAGCCACCTGGCTTTACCCCTTGACAGCTGGGCACGGCGGGGAGGACCCTAGAAATCCGCTTTTACTCCCCTCTCGAGCAAAGTGAACAACAAACACAGAAAGGATACCTCTTTCTAATATGTTAGATATATAGGGTTTATATGACCCTGGAATTGACACAATCCCCCCATGAAACGTAATCTCAATCTATAGTCTGCAAAATATAAGATACCCAAAGTGGCATGTACATGCCGGCGATGGTGCCAGGACTGCGGGGGCGGGGTAGCCACCTAACGGCGGAGCCCACGTTGGTGGGCTGGGCTTGGGTTTCGAGACGTCTCCAACGGAGCTGACCGCCTCCTATTTGAACTTCACCGCAGCCCAAACAAAGCTTCTCCTTCGCTCTCAACACCAACATTTCTTTGCTATCTTCCTCTTCTTCCTTAATACTCAGACACCATGGCGGCTATTGCGGTTGTTCCTGAGGACGGCACTTACCTCGACACCTTCAAGGGGTCCTTCACGCGGGTCCCAATTGATGCCGAGAAAGACAATGCCATCGCGACTACGGAGTTCCTCGAGGCTTCCGAGTCGCTGACTACCATGTTTGGTAAACACTGCCCGGTTTGTAGGGATTTAGGGACCCGGAATAATTTTGCTAACTCGGTTTCCCCAAGACCTCCTCGGCTCGGTCGCTTTCTCTCCTGTGAAGAAGGACTTGCTTGGCAACATTGAGGTTGGTTTTCCCAATCGTCTGTCCAATCCTCAGTTTCACGAGACCCCATACGCCCCCGCCAGATTCCCAAGGATAGCTTGCTAACCTTGCGTTCATATAGAAAGTGAGGAAGAGGCAGCTGGCTGCCCCCCTCGAGTCCGAGAACCTCCAAGACCTCGTCCGCAACGAGCTTAAGTCCAAGTCCCACACCGCCACCGAAGGCCTGCTCTGGCTTGTCCGGCGAGTTGCCCTCCACCCCCAACCTTCAAAACTTCAACCGGAAGATCCCATTGCCTTGGAGAGGCGCAAATCACACACCACGCTAACCCTTTCGCTTCCCCTTAGCGGCCTCGAGTTCACGTGCATCGCCCTCAGCCAGAACCTCGCCAACCACAAACACGAGCTGGCCGACTCCTTCCGCGACGCCTACGGCAAGACGCTCAAGCCACACCATAGCTTCATCATCAAGCCCATCTTCAGCGCCGCCATGGGCGCGTGCCCGTACCGCAAGGACTTCTACGGCAAGCTCGGCACAGACGAGGCTAAAGTGCACGAGGAGCTGGACCTGTACCTCAAGGCTCTCGACAAGATTGTTGGGATTCTTAAGGGTTTCCTTGAGACTAAGGAGGCGAAGTGGTAGGAAAGAAAAACATAATAGGACGCTGCTTGGGGTGACAAAATAGGAGATAATGAATGTGGTTTGGCCTCGGCCGGGAACAAAACACAGAACGGGATATGTGTGTTGGACTACTTACTGTGAGGTGGCGTGTTGTGACTATTTTGACGATGAATATCACCATACCATGAGACTCGGCTAAATTTCATATCTACATGACCCAAGCATTCGAGCCTCTTCGGCCGAAGTCGGGAAATTGCTAGATCTTTATGCTGTTGTCCGCAAACTTCGAAATCTACAGCGCAAGGCTTCCCATCGTTACCACCAGCCTCCCCTTAACCATACAAAGCCCACGGCGTGGGTGCACATGTCGGCAGTACATGCACCAAGTCCAACTTCAAGACCATTCATGACAAAACCGAGGTTGAGACTTCGAAATTAGGGTGGCGTTTGCCGAGTACCATCTGCCCAGCGCCGCCTTCTCCCAAAGCGAGCTCGCAAGCACGGCTAGCTGCCTCGACGTCTGACAAGCGAGGGACCCCTCACCAGAGATGCATTCTACAATTCTAGTTCTTGCCAGATTTGTCCAGTGGAGGTCTGGGGTTAAGCGTCTCGGCAAGATGTAGTGTTACCCCCGATACCAGCCGGGAAAGTGCAGAAATGGACGGCACGTGGGTTCTCGAGCGTTACGGCATAGGTTTGTCGAGGGCGTGTGATGCTTCTCTGCTCTGGAAATTGCCAGGGTAGATAGGCGAGGGGCGTTGAATGGTTTATTATTATTTTTTATCTTTTTTTATTTTTTTTCGTTTTTTGGCCTTTATTTTCAAGCATTGTTTTTCTTCAAGACTTGAGCGGGTCTGTTCATTTTTCATGACGACCTCCTCAAATTCGGTCACCTCCTGCGTCGTGTGTGGTGCCAGGTTCGCTGCCGCTAGCCTGGACTTCCTGTAAGATTGAGACATGTCTCGATACCCGACCTCCATCTGCTGCAACCCTTAACCTCGGAGAGAGACAAAGAGGTTACAACCTGTTTCAGGGCGCCCGTCGAAGGGTGCAGAACTCGAAGTCAACGGGAGGAGTTGGGCTTGGCGACTTGACGTCAGTTGGAGTGGGGTCGGCGGCAGTGGGCTGAAGAATCAACGGCTGACTCCGCAAGTCCGCGTACTCCGCCAAACGCTCACGTTGACAACCGTTCTTGCGCCGAAGCCTTTGGTCCTCAAGTCTCGTTGAATGTCCTCAGTTGAACGCCGGTGGAGTCATCCGGGAACTCGGTGTTTTACTGCGGTGTTCGATGCGCTGTCGATGGAACCGCGTGGCTCCAAACCAGATCAGGACAATCAAGATCGACGAATTCCAGGCTCCAGGAGTGGGGCTTGCAGTCACGGGAAAGAAACAGCAGCCAGTCGCTGTCAACTTTGTCAAGTGGTCTTCATCCGCACCGAGGACCAGGAGTTGAGGAGTGTAAAATGTGTCCGATTGAGTAATGTTGCTTAATGTTCCATCCTCGGACTTGGAGAACTCGGCTTAACTGGCACAGCATGACATGCTTCGGGCTCGACATGGTAAAATCTTTTGTCCGATGTTGCCCTCTTCCCGAGTGGCACAGTAACCAGGCCCGTGGCAAGGAGACCACGGATGAGAAGCCAGCGGCGGGCAACCGCTCCTCCGGGTTCGGGCCTGGGAAAGGGGCCGTATTATGCACAATTGCGGCGTTTTAATGGCCGGGCAGGGTGGCCTGCGGGGAAAGCGGCAAAGAATCTGAACAAAAGTTGGAAAACGAGAACCTGGAAGAGTCGATGCTCAAGATCGCCGACCCAACGATAGGTGATAATTCGCCATGACCGGCATTCTGTGACAAAGAGAGCGAGCGAGCCAGCACGGAGTCCATGACAAACTCCCGGAAGAGAACGGGCACCTCACGTCGGGGTCAACTTGTGGGAGGCACAGAGGGTCTCGTCGCCCAAAGATGCGCTGCCTCTCAAACGAGGCTTTATTCCCTCCTAGGGTACGAAGTAGGTAGTATACTCCGTACACTAGATTCTTCGAGGTTGTCGTGCGGCCGTGGATGGACCCAAGGCAAAAAACGTCAATGGATCGTCGACTCAAGCGGTTTTCCCCCCACAGCGGCCACCCGGCAGCCCAGTCCTCCAGTGCCCCCACCGGGAGGGCGCCTGGCCGACGAGGCTGGGTGCAGCTCTTGGCCGCCTGAGGCCAGCCGTTGATTGGCCACAAGTAGCATCGCCCACCACCCGCTGCCCCACCCTCACGCCCCGCGGCTTCCCGCCTGTCCCCTAGCGCTTCTGCTATAATCCCAGCCTAACTTCGACCGCTCCTCTTCCAAATCCAGAACGCCCGACCTAACTCGTGCCCACCTGTTAACGACATCAACTATCCGCTTCCAGGTCTCTCTCCCCTCCCTCTCGATCCGGATGGCATCACACAGAAAGACAGGCGCGCTCAAGAAGCCGGCGGCCAAGGCGAAAACAAAAAAAGCCGATGGCAAGGCCTGCAAAGGAAAAGGAAAGAAGGCATTGACCGCGCCCGTACTGGGACTCCCGCCCGAAATCGTCCTCCTCATCGACAAACTGCTCGAGCTGCCCGACCGCCTCGCCTTTGGCCGCGCGAATCGATGGTTTTTTTCTATCATTAATCCCGTCTTATATCGCGATAATGTAAAGCTAGCGTCTGCCTCGTCGCTCTTCTGGGGCGCCGAAAACGGCCAGTTGGGCACCCTCAAGCACGCGCTCGCAGCAGGCGCCGATTTGAACACACCCGGGGCAATCCCCCGGAAAGCGGGCGAGCCCGACACGAACGACACCGAAAATGAGACCGACGCAAACGCCGATGCGGACCCGGAGTTTGAGGAACCCGTCATCGACCCACGCCTGCAGCCCTCGTGCACCCCGCTCCACCTCGCGGCCAAGAACGGTCATCGGGACATTGTGGAATGGCTGCTCGACAACGGCGCCGATATCGATGCGCCCTCCTACCGCGTTTGCGAATGCCAGTCTCTCAAATCCAGCCGACACCCCACGCGCCGCCTCTCAGAATGGCCACGCTGGCGCGCCCTGCACACCGCCATGTGCAGTCAGGAACGCATTGTGGCCGAGCTGCTGCTCCATCGCGGGGCTTCGCTTGAGCTCGACGAGGCCACTACCCACAAGCATACCGCTCTTCACTCGGCGGCCGCCCACGGTCTGATTCCCGTCATCAAACTCCTTGCGCTCAGCGACCTCAACCTGGATGTCAACCAGCGCGATGAGTGGGGCAACACGGCCTTGCACTACGTCTCGGAGATTTGGAGCGCGCGCGACTCGGCGGACATCCGAGACACCATCACGAAACTGCTCGCGCTTGGCGCGGACCTTGAAGCTCACAATAATGAGGGCCATACGCCGCTATTAAATGCGTGCTATCGGGGCAACTACGCTGTCGCCCACCGTCTGGTCAACATTGGCGCCAACCCGGATCCTCATCGTCACATTCCCAACTTCCGCGACTACCGTCCGCTATACTACTGCATGCTCCAGCGATCCGAGTTTTTCGACATGGACGATGCGCCGGTTAAGCACGACGAGTTTGAGGGCAACCGGGTTACCCTGATCAAGGCTCTGGTTGAGGGCGGTGCTGATGTCAACGCCAAATTTGACAAGCGCGGTCACCGCGGCGTAACTCCGCTGATGCTGGCTTGCGAGCTGGCCGAGCCCCGCGCTGTCGCCGCTCTCGTCCAATGCGGCGCTGAGATCAACGCACAGGACCGCAACGGGAGGACACCATTATGCTACGCCGTGACCGTCCGAGTTGACCACCGCGGGGAAGTGCCGGAAATTGCTTCGATTATGCTCCGCCACGGTGCGCGCATGGACATTGAGGAGGAGCCTAACAGTAGTCCCCTCGACACCGCTATTAAGCATATCCGGTGGGCGGAGGACGATGTGCTGGAAGCAATGCTGACGGTGGCCGATAAGACAAACCTGACACATAGCAAGCTGAAGGAGGCCCTGAAGAGCTGTGCTTCATGCGGGAACCACAAGGCACTCAAGCTGCTACTCAGCTTCGCGGACCGGGTGTATCAAGTCACCGATGCCGACGTGAAGGAATATATCTGCCGCATCATCGAGCAAAGCGACCCATGGAACCAGATCGAGACGTTCAACTGCATGATGGAATTCGGGCGGCCCGTCTTCACCAACGAGGTTCTGCTGCTCAAGACCATCATGCAGCAGAACCGTGACCTGAGCCTCGCCGTTTTGGAGCGCGGCGTCGCCGTCAGCGAACAGCGCTTCCACGGCGATCAGACATACTTGCATCTAGCTTGCCCCTGGGGCAATCTGGAGGTCGTGCA
Source organism: Dichotomopilus funicola (assembly GCF_033296635.1). NCBI lineage: Eukaryota > Fungi > Ascomycota > Sordariomycetes > Sordariales > Chaetomiaceae > Dichotomopilus > Dichotomopilus funicola. Next base: position 28,011 of record NW_026944148.1, read on the forward strand.
AGCCTTGTTGGAGCGTGGTGCCGAAGTCGACGTGTTTGACCGAGAGCTCCGCACCCCGTTGTCCATTGCGGTGCGCGAGAACCAGTTCAACATCGCGGTAGCCCTCATGAAAGAGGTTGCCGACCCGTTCCTGACCCCCCCAGACGAGCTGCTCCAAGAGCTCTATTCTGACGAGGAAGATCCGGACGAGTGGCGCTTCGTCAAGCGGCACTACCTGACTGCCTTTGACCTCGCCATCCGCGACGACCGCGTCTCCATCATCCAGGACATCGTCGGGCGCTACGCCCTACCCAATATCCCGCCGCGCACCCGCTTCAGCTATATCCACCGTGCGGCGCAAAACCCCAACTCGGCCATCCTCAAGCTCCTGCTCGACCGCGGCGCCGACCCCAATGGTGGCGAGGACTGCCCTTGCCCGCCTTTTGTCTCGCTCATCCGCCGTGTTTGGGACGCGCCACAACTGCCTGATTCGGCTATCAGCCTGCTGCAGACGGCGAGGATGATACTAGACGGGGATAAGGTGCGCATGCCGCATGAGTTGATAAAGGAGATCGCACTACACGAGTCGGACGATCCGGACAGGCAGGAGATACGCAAGGTGTGCATGCGGGAGCTCAGGATCCGGGTCGACTTGGATTCAAAAGTTGCGACGGCGTCGCTGGCTGCGTCGTTGGGTGATGATGCGTCGGAGTAAAACGGCAAAGCAGCTTGGGTTCACGGCGGTGCCGTATGACGATGATAAACTGGTGTCCTGGAGTCGCCGTTCTCCTTTTTTTCCTCTACTCTATTGCCTTTTTTTACCTCTTTGCATCGGTCAGCGGGACTTGGTATTCTTTTTTTTCCTCAACATCCTTTTCTCCTTCAGTCCTTGTCAAACTTTCAACATCATAATCCCCATCCCAAGGACGGTATGGTATACACAACAATACTCAGGCGACCCAAACACGCACACAAAAAAGACGTACGATAACAATGAATTACAATATCCATGGCAACAACAAGCAACAAGGAATCAATCGATTATGATGATGGATGATGGAATGGGATGGGAAACCCAGGCCGGTAACAGCGGGGAATAGGTATCTCGGATTTGGCTATCACTCAAGGAGCTGCTCACTTCTTTTTTGCTTTTTGCCTTTTTGGGACGGTCAATCGGTCGGCCGGTTGGAACGGCGGGGTATCGCAGTATTTCGGGAAGGAAATGGAATGGAAGGAAAGGAAAGGGAAAGGGGAAGCGGAATAGCTACCTACCTACGTATTATATCCCTGGTCGCTTTGGCTTTTTGTTGTTGTTTTTTCCCACAAAGTTAAATTTTTTACCTCAACTCTTGATGGTCCGATTTTCCCTTTTTTTCGTGTTCTTCCTCGTCTCTCGGGTGGACGGGCGATTTTCTGCTCCCACCGTTTATGTTCCTTTTCTTCTTTTCTCTCTCTTTTTCTCCCTCTCTCTGTGTCTCCTTCCTTGCAGTGTGTGACGATCAGATGCGGACAAATGTTTCGGGGATGGATTCTACGGCTTCTCCCCCAGGTCGGCTTTGGCTCTAACTAAACTTTTGGCTTTTGGCTTTATGTGAATGAGGACTGTTGGGGGAGAGGGAAGAAGAATAAGAAAGCGGTGGTGATAGCGGTGTATATCTATCTATCTTCTGGGAACAACCTGTTGCTTACCTCTGGATTGTTGGTGTCCCCGTTAGCAAAGGGAGTTTGATGAAATTGATGAAGGGTTTTTGCTGATGAGATGTGTTATCTGTGATATGATACTGCTTTGTGGTGAGGGTTGCGGACCCGATGGGGGTTGAGGACTGCTGTTGGTGGTTCCTCGGGTTCGTCATTCACTCCTTCATTGTTTGCTGACACCATCGTAGTCGAAGATGATTATGATATGGTCAGTCAGTACCATGTATAGTACTGGAGGGTACAGCTGACTGTCTAGACTAGCTTCATAAGCAGCCCGCAGGATCACCTCGACTGCCTCGGCCGCGGCCTTGTACAGTCAATGCTGTACCAAGTGTACCCCCTTGATGCTCCGCACCAGCTGCACCAAGATGGCCAGCTAATACCAGCTACCACGCGTTCAATGAATAACCTTGTTGAACAGGCCGACATCACAAGACCATCGCCAAGTCACGGGACTTACGGTTGTGTGTGTGGGTGTCTTTCAGTACCTTCCCCTTGATCATGGAGGTTCCAATTTGTTGTTCTGCGCACAGACTCAACCACTCGGTTCATCTGTTTACACCTTCGTGCGCACTGTAGAATTTGAATTTTTTTTCGTACTATTTAAACCCACGTCGCCCTCGCGCCACTCAAGGTTTTGTTTTTCCTCCTACCAACCCATTTTTCACCACTCTCCCTTCACAACAATTTCCACATCGCCTGCATTCAGAACATTCAAAATGGAATACACACCCTCTCTGCGGGCGTCGTCCGGTCGCGAGATGGAAAATCCATCCGCTCAGCCGTCGTTGCACTGCCGACAGCTGAAGGTAAATCTACTCTCCTGTGGAACCACATCGTTTGAGAATCATGCCTTCACTGATTTGGTCCGTGGCAGATTGTCTGGCGTTGCCCCGACACCACCAGCGGCAAATGCACCAACCCTGTTTCTCAATGACTCGGTGAGTTTCCCGTCTGCTCGTGTAATTTTGAATCATCGTGAACCGCATTCGCCGGCACACATCCACCTTGAATCCTTCCAAAGGGTTTGGACCCCACACCCATGCTGACAGCTTCTTGACGGCCGTGCCGAGCCAGTTAAACCCCCGGGAAATAGACGCGGCGTGGCTGAGGCAGCCGCGACGGCCGCGACAAGGGGCGATCCCACGATGCAACGCTGCGCAGGTTCGGACGCTGCACTGGGTCTGGCGCGGAAATTGGATGGATGGATGGAAAACACGCTCTCTCTTCCTTTCACTCTTTTTTCGGTTCGCTGTGTTCATGAAACTTCGTTGCCGGTGGGAAACCAACTGCGAAGCTTCTTTCCGCTGTAACTCCGGGCTTGACACCTTCGCCCTTTCCCTCTGTGTTCCGCTACGCTAACGAAACATGAACTGATCTCTTGGTGACTCTGCTGTGACACCCACTGAGACTCCCGGACGGCCCGAATCAATCAACCAATCTCTCTATTCGATTCCACGATTTCAACAACCCTCAACCTCATCATCGCCCCTTGGGTTTTTGACCCACGAGCGGGAGTACCCTCGCGCGAGAAGGGAAAACCCCTGTTCCCACGACATCGAAAGTCAACAACAGTTTTACAATCGCGAACGGATTCATCAATGCCCCGATAACCGAACCCAATATTCCCCACCTGCCGGCAAACCGACTGCCCCGCCAGGGCAGTCAATACATAACCAACAATGAGGCTATTCGCCGGCGCGCCCCTCATGCTGGGGCTCGGGTGTACGCTGGCCGCGGCGCTGACCGATGTCCCAACGGTAGATAATTTTCAGCGCCGTGTGTGGGCGACGGCGACGTTGCTGGGGGATTATGTGTACATTGACGGCGGGGAAATCGACCAGCTGGCTAACGGCACAGGGAGTGGGACCTATGCTGGTGAGTACAATGTCACCGAAGAGGAAGAGTGTTAGATCAAAACCTAAACGTCCGGGCTCACAGTCAACTCCACGCTCTCCCTCGACATGTCCAAGTCCTGGAAAAACCTCGACGTAACCTTCCAGTCCATCCGCAAACCCGGCCCCGCCAAGGCCAACGTCGGCCTCTGGACAGACCCCTCAGCCAACACCTTCTACTCCTGGGGCGGCCGCTGGCCGGGCGGCAAAAACATGGTCAAGAACGAGCTCTGGAAGTTCGTCGCCGACGGCAAGGGCGGCGGCGAATGGAGCAAGGAGACCCCCGCGAACCCGACGCTCTTCAGCAGCCTAATGCAGACCGAGTACGCCGCCTATGTCACGGTGGGCAGCACGGGGTATGTCATCAGCGGCGTGGCAGATGCCTGGACACAGGTGGACCATTACTCGGCGGATCCGCTGCCGGGGATGGCGGCGTTTGATATGAAGACCAAGATCTGGCAGAACGGGACGATTAATTTCAGTCCGTTTGGGACGGGGACGCTGAATCAGGGCAGCGCGGTGTATGTGCCAGGGGTTGGGGCCAACGGAGTGGTGTTGGTGTTTGGGGGGTATGCTCCGATTCCGGGGAATGATCTGAATAAGTCGGATGGGCCGCCGTTGGATTTACGGAATATTACGTTTTTTGATCCGGAGACGAAACGGGTGTATTCGCAGGTCACGACGGGGGATATCCCGCCTACGCCGCGCGGGCAGGCGTGTACGGCGGGGTTTTCAACTAAGGATGGGGGGTTTGATATGTAGGTTTGCGATCGTTTGTGGTGGTGTCGTTGTGGCTTTGGTTTACTAACCGCGGCAAGGTTCCTGTTCGGCGGGGTCAATGGCCGGGATCGGTTTACCTACAACGACGCCTACATCTTGAGTGTCCCGGGGTTTGTCTGGCAGAGGGTCCCTGATTCGCTGGGCGGGGAAAGATCTGGCGCTGTACGTCTTCTCAGTTTCTATTTTTCGTTTCTTTTCCTTTTTCGTATACGCTTAACAACGGGTCTTGGCGTTAACTAACACCGGGAAGAAATGCCTTGCCGTAGGCAATCGCCAGGTCCTCAGCATCGGCGGGTCTGGCGACTCGCGGTCCTCAACCGACCCCGCGCCTCAGGGGCTGATGCTCTTCGACATGACGACGCTTCAGTGGAAGGACGACTACGACGCCAATGCGGCCGCGTATGAGCGGAATGCCGATCTCAAGAAGTGGTATAGCAACGGGTATGTCTCCCGCTTCCCCACCTTCTGTCTACTCTATTATATCTCCTAGTCAACCCCAACTAACAATCCCCGAGCTCCCTCGCCAAAATCAACTGGTCCTCCGACGAAGTCAAGTCCCTGTTCGCCGACCTCGTCACCAAACCCACCCCCTCCTCCACAGACGGTTCCTCCCCATCCTCAACGGCCACCAACAGCCCGTTAATAACCGATTCCCCGGACTCCGGCTCATCCACCCCCGTCGGCCCCATCGTCGGCGGCGTCATGGGCGGTGTAGCCGCCGTAGCCTTGGTAGTCGCCGCAGCATGGGTCATGATCCGCCGCCGCCGAAACAGCCTCGCCGCAGCCGCAGCCAACTCTGCCGAGATCAACAACCACATCAACAACAACGATACCAAACACCCCGAAAACGGCCTCTACTACCCCTCCCCCGGAGAAGGCGGCAACAACAAACCCTACGACCCTAACCTCTACCCCCCTAACGGGCCGGGGGCGCGACATATTGTCGAAGCACCTGGGTCTCCGTACCAGTACCAGGAAATGCCTGCGCGCGACGGGCCCGGGTCGGCGTACCCGTTCGGCGGGCCGGCTGAGTTGGCAGGTCAGCCGGGGTCGCCTAATGTGCATCATCCCGTGCAGCATGTGCAGGGGTATGATGCGCAGGGGGCGTATGATGGATATTATGGGGGGGATGGGGGTGGGCATGTTAATCCGGGGCATGTTAATGGGGGGCATGAGCTGGGGGTTGGGAATGAGAACGGGGCTGGGAATGGGAATGGGACGGGTAATGGGAATGGGACGGGGAATGGGACAGTGCAGACGACGTATGGGAGTCCACAGGCGTATGAGAGTCCGGATTCGTATGGGAGTCCACAGTATGGGAGTCCACAGTATGGGAGTCCACAGCATCCACAGCCGTATGGGAGTCCGCAGTCGCATGGGTTTGGGGGGAGGTGATACTGGATTTTGTGTCACTCTATTTACGTGTTTTACTATTTGCTGGTTTTTTTTTTTTTTTTTTTTTT
>NW_026944149.1:0-31866 GCF_033296635.1 Dichotomopilus funicola
TTCCTATTCATGTTCATGTTCATGTTACACCAGCTGAGGGGCATGAAGACATGGTCATCTCCTCGTGGAACAAAAAATCGCAAACAACGACTCTATCAAAACTAGCCTTGCACCTCTAATTAACCTTCCCTCCCAACCAAAGTCAATCATTCAGCGGGCTTAAGAACCCTACTGCCTCGGCGCACCCTTTCGCCTCTCACGGTCTGTCGGGACGATAACCCGCTAATCTATCCACTGACAGTGTGCGCCGACATGGAAGCCACGGTACCAGACAAGGATGGCACGCCAACGAGTCTATGGGAAGCGGCATTCGATACCTTGTCGGCAGAAGACAAGGAGGTCCTCGAATTTACCCGCACCGACGTGCGATTCCAACCTTCGGAGCTTATGAAAGTGGTGGAGAAAAAGAAGCAGGAATGTCTCGAAAAGCAGTGGTCCTTCACGAATAAGGCGGGTAAGCGAGTGCTCGTGCGTGACGTTCTCGCCAAGGTGGTCGACTGGATCGAAAAGTTCAAACAGGTGGGCGACGTGGCAGTACAGTACGATCCCGGCCATGCGGCGATTCCCTGGGCGGCCGTAATGATGCTTCTCCAGGTGACAGTAAACGATACGCAGACGTTCGGCACCATGGCCGAGGGCCTCGAGCGCATATCATCCATCGTTGCCCTGTATACCCATCTAGAGGCCAAGGTTCTTATCCGGAACTCCGTTCTTACCAGCCAGCTCTCCACGGCTCTCGTCAAGCTCTACGGCTCGGCATTGCGGTTTCTCGCGAATGCTTGCAGGTATTACGCACAGAGCACTCTGAGTGAGCCATCCTCGATCGGTCCCCGCACAATCGAATATTCTAACTGAATCTCTCAGAGCGAACGTTGAAGAGCATCGGCAGAACCGCCAAGATGACGGTTGAGGAGCCCATGCTCCGCATTGAAGAAGACGAGAATGCTGTGTACAAGCTCCTGTCCCTCGTACAGAATGAGAGCTCAGGTCTTCAGTTGGATGACATCCTCGGGAGCATTAAACAAAGTGTCGAGAGCTTCTACGCGTCCAACGAGGAGCGGTCTAAGCGTTTATCACTATCAACCTGGATCAACGGTATCGACACCAAAAACACGTATGAAGCGGCGCTTCAAAACCGTCACGAAGGCACCTGCGAGTGGGTTCTGAGGCTGGATAGATTCCGACTTTGGGCATCAGGCGAGTCGGGCGATTCGAGGCTGCTCTGGATTCACGGCCCACCTGGCTTTGGGAAGACGTTCATGTCAGCACGGATAATTCAGCATCTGAGTCAGGCAAAGAATATACCGCTGTCGTATTTCTTCTGTATGGCAGACAGCCAGGCAACCCGCGACCCGTACGCCATCTTGCGATCCTGGTTGGCGCAGATGCTGGGACAAGACCAATCCATCGTCTCAGTCATGGACAGCGTCCACAAGGCGCGAAAGAGGGAGCAGACATTGACACACTCAGGCTTGTGGCAGCTCTTCGTCGCCGTGGGCTCGGCCGTCGATGGGTGCACGTTTGTCGTGGACGGATTTGACGAATGCGTCGACATTGACACCGGAGCCCGCTATCATCATGGTGACCCGAGAAATCTCTTTCTCCGAGATTTAGTTATAAACCTGGCAAAAACCAAGTCACGGGTCCTGGTGGTTAGCAGAGACGTGCCGGACATCCGAGAATATCTGGGGAAAGATGGGTCAACCGGAGCGGAATCATGCGTCGGGAAGCTAGAATATGGCATAACGTCCAAGGACACCACGGCCGACGTGGAATCCTTTTCGGAACACATGGTCAACACCAAGCTTCCCAGGAAAAAGGCAGAACTACGGCACAAGATCGCTGCACAGGCGGCCGAGCGGAGTGAGGGCATGTTCCTCTGGATCAAGCTCCTCGAGCAGACCATCTCACCGGGGCAGAATGCGAAGCAGTTGGTCAAGACAGTGGCGGAAATGCCCTCTGGAATCAGCGAGGCGTACTCTTCCGAGCTGGAGAAAATTGTTCGGCTCCCCCCCGACGAGAAGGATCAGGCGGTCATGATCCTGCGGTGGACACTGTTTGCCATCGAGCCTCTCCAAGTAAAGGAACTCGCCGAAGCACTTGTTGTATCGGGTGAGGAGCTTGAAGAGTATCCATACGACGACCTCCCCGACTCCTGGTGTGACGGCTTCGTCGATGAGGACTATGTCAAGGAGATGATTCTCGGCAGGTGTGGGTCCCTTCTACAGCTGAAGTCGACGTCAACCGACCAGCAGTTGGCAGATTACACGGTTCACTTCGTCCATTTTTCGGCGAAGGAGTACCTCTCCAAATTATCTCGGAGCACCGTTATTTCCAACCAATGGGCAGAAGATCTTGGTCTCGGCGAGCCGGCCGTTGAGGAGGCTCGTATATCCAGCATATGTCTTCGCTACCTCACGCTCAGCCCGTTCGAGGATATTCCACCCAACGCGCATGTCTACCCTTTCCTCTCCTACGCCGCCTGGGCCTGGTACTTACACAGCTTTCGTGACAAGCCCACGCCGTCCCAGAATATCATGCACCTGGCCCAGAGAGTCTTTGACCCAAACACGTCGAGATGGCGCGTCTGGACGCCCCTCATGGAGGCCAGACTAGCCGAATTGAAGCTCTACGGCTGGAGATTCCGGGAGGCCGACACCATTGAAGCCGATCAACTTATATACTATGCCTCCCTTCTAGGTCTTACCGACGTTGTCTGCTGGCTCGAGGACCAAGGGCTCGACTGCAGCTGCGTTGGCGGCTACTTCGGCTTCCCTTTGCAAGCTGCCGTGGTCAGTGGCCAGGAGGACCTCGTCCGGCACCTACTCAACCGCGGCGTCAACGCCTCCCAAGCCGGCGGACATTGCGGCGCAGCTATCATTGCCGCCGTTCTCGCGGTCCGGGCGAGCTCAAGCATTCTTCAGATGCTGCTTGAGGCAGGCGCAGACCCAAACGCTGCAGACGGAGAGGGCTGGACGGCTCTGCATTACGCCACTGCGTGCGGTGACCTCGTGACAGTACGGCACCTCGTGGCGCGCGGAGCGGACCCCAGCGTGGCCACCACCAAGATCGGCCACGTGCCCCTGAGCCGGGTGGCCGAATTCGGGGACATCGTGTTGATTGAGCCTCTGGTTAATTTAGGGGCGCATTTTGACGACCGGCCAAGTGCGATTTGGCTATCATTAATCATGACGGAGCTGCTGCTCCATTTCGTCCCGATCACGAAGAGGGCCTCGGTCTGGGGCAGGCTACAGTGCACACGACAGACGGCGTTTGATCTCGCCACCACGGGAAGATGCCCCGAGATGCTCGAGCTGCTCGTTCAGAGGGGCTGTTTCCGTATGGTCGGGGACAACGACAAGGGGGGTGAGGGGAGCAGCGCGCCTGTCGAGGGGCATGCTAGCGATGGCTTGGTCATGCTAGCGTACCGTGGCGATTTTGAGGGAGTGAAGGTGTTGCTTTCCGGGCAGACCCGGTCGCAGCACGTCCTCGGGGAAGCAATGAATGCTGCGGCGGCCCGCGGGCATGTGCGTGTCGTGGACCTCTTCCTTCGCCACGGCGCAAGGCCCAATCTCCAGGACATCAACGGACGAACGGCCCTGCACCACGCAGCGCGGTACCTTCACGGTCAAGTGGCCGGCTTGCTCATCGAGCACGGGGCGGGTACCGAGATCATGGACCTGTATGGGTCGACGCCAATTGACCCGGCTATCCTAAACGGAAATGGCGCAACCGCGTTTATTTGGAATCGCCTGGACGACTTTCCCGTCGCCATCAACCGCCGGCTCTCGCTTTTAACCCCCCACACGCCTGATCACACGGCGGACCCGGTTTTGATGGGCGTCAGGAGGGCGATAACCGGGAGGTGGGAGGAGAATTATCAGTACCGAGTGGCTAGAGTGGGGCCGTTCAACACCTTTTTTCTTGAAATACCCCCCGAGACGCCAGAGGGTTCCCGGCCCTCAACGTTCTCAATGGTCGGGAAGGATAGAGTCGGTCCCTTTTATCTCCAGGGGTTTGTCGACTTCGTCGGGGCGGTCTGGTTTGTGAAACTGTACCAACGTCGGGGGTGGCTGTATCGCGGGGAGGTGTTGAAGGGAACACGTGGGAGTAATCGAAAGCGGTGGTTCTGGACATTTGACCTGAGACGGATGTGGTAATTGTGTGGGAAATCACAGCCGTCGGCTCCTGCTCATCTGAGCTATGAGTTTATACTAGGTAACTTACCTAACCTGCCCTGTGTCACTCTGGCCAAACATAAGCGGCTGCCGGCGCATCCCGCCCCCCTCTTCCCCCCAGTTTTCTACAGCTGACTTGATCCTGATTAACTCGCCCTGTAGGCTGATTCGCCCGTATCTCTCCTGTCAACACGAGGTTGACATCGCGCGCCGCCGACCGCCGTGTGACGTGCTTGCATGTATTGCCTAGGTATGACGGTCGTTCGGTTTGATCCGGTGGGCTTGCCTCCGGAGCATGCGGCCAACCTGCATTGACAAAGGCTGGTTGATTGGTCGAGAACCCGTCATACAACACAGCTCACGCCTAAAATGTGTCGTGTCAGTCCGCGTTGGTTGGCCGTCGGCATGGAGGCGCGGGACGTGTGAGAGGAGGAGCCAGCACGGAGGACGGCTCGTGAGTGGAAATGGTTGGTGGGGGCTAAGGATTTGAAAGCTGTGGTTTGGCTGATGGGCGAGAATTAGGCAGATAGTGAGATCGTCCGAGTAGCGTCCGGTTCCGTACTACGGCGATAATGCAGCAGCATCTAGCAGAGCCAATACAATCGTCGATCGAAGCACCCTCCGCAGTCACGTCGCGGTTTTGAAGCGGCGGCTGTCCCTGATCTTGCTGATGCGCATGAGAGTCTCCGTTAGCCATGACGGGACCTCGGCGTTGAGCACGACGCTTACGGCGGCGCGGGGGGGGTAGCCGAGGCTGATAATAGCTTAGAAGGCATTGTCAGCTATACGTGAGAAGGAGCCGGGCTACGGCTCCGTTTGGACGTTTCCTGCTTCAACTGGCAGTATTATATTACGCCTTTGCCGTTCCCGCCCGGGAGCGTGAGCGTGTTGCCTAGATACCGCTAGCGAGGCATCTGTTTACCTGCTATCTTGTGGTCTCCAGAGTCAAACGGTCACACCCAGCCACCTTCTGGCGATGTTCATCCTTAGAGCTGTACAGTTATACGCCGTTTCATCTCGATCGCACTCTGGCCAATGGGCCATGTGCCTTACCACATGAGAACGACACAGGGGGTGGCGTAAGGTGAGAGAGTGGTGTGGAAGAGAGTGCCACACCTGCGGGGGAATGCCGCGGGCCCTGACCCCCCGATACTCACCGAACGGTAAAGTTGGACAGCATCGCGTCGCCTTCAGCGGAGCTCAAGGGATGGTTGGCTTAAGTCGGCATGATCTAATATGGTGGCTGCCCTCGATAGGCAGATGGTCGCCGGCGCCTTGTCGTGGCTAGTATCATCACCCATCCTACAGCCAAGAAGCCGACGCGCTGTCTATTTACTGAGATGCGTCCTTATCTGTACAATCTCGTTGTCGTAGACCTTGTGTTGGACTCTGAGCATCTTGAAGAACCGTCGTGTTACGGGCTAAACCAACGGGCGTCCGCACGGACCAGCCGGCACAAGGACGGGCCGGGCGAAGGACCAATGGGAGGATGCTCTGTGGAGACTTTGGGAATGGTCACAGAGCAGAGGTACGAAGGTACATCACAAAGGTATCAGGATGCCTCCCCAACAGTAGATAGATAAAATAGCAGCGTCCTGGAGGACTCTAGGAGTTCTCCAGTAAGCAATACAACTTGTTCACTACAATTGCTCGGACCAGTGAACATTGAAACCAAATCATTATCCCGTTGTGAACCGCTTTACCGGATCACAACCCTTTCGTCATACCTTCAGTGAACCCTTTCAGAGTGTAGTTGAGAGGCGATCCGTCACACGTCGGAAGACGGCGAGGATCGTAGAAGCCTTGAAGGCCTCGAGGTAGTAATCCCACGAGTAGCCTGATCTGCGGTCAGTAAACAACATCAGGTATCTGTCTGAGGTTGTCATGTGACGCCGGCAGGATATAGGGCAGTGTGCGGATGGGTGATGGGGACGTTCGGTGTCAAAGAGATGAGGTTTAAAGTCGAGACTAACACTCTCTCTGACCATTCATGGAAACATGAAACAATATAATTAGACGGTAAAATACGAACAAAGCCAAAAAAAAAAAAAGGGGTGAAACGTTAAACATCCAGGAGGCTGGCCGGAAGCGACTAATTACGCGCTCTCCGATTCGGGCCGTGGTCCTTAGCTGGAGGAGGAACGTTGAGGAGGGTATGTAGGTGGATGGCATGTGGAGATAGTGCCGAAATGCAAGAAATGATGCCAGATCAAGTTTTAAGTAAATGTATGTATGCATTCAACCGCTACGCTGCTTGCCAGGGAGCTCGACGTCGGGGTGGTACACCCGGCAGTGCCGCGTGAGGGCATCCGCCCGGCTGAGTGTCTTGTCGTCGGTGCAAAGGTTACAGCGGACCTTCCGAACGTTGTGGATGGTGTTCTCGTGACGGGTCAGGTCGTAAGGGCGAGAGAAGACAGTGTTGCAGGGCTTGCCCGTGCTCGGGTTGATGTGATCGCAGCGGTGCGGGTCGGCTTGCGTGTTGAGGAGGGCCGAAGAGGTCATGCCACCAGGGGTGTCAGGCCGCCGAACCGAGGTAAGGCGGTGGGCCTAGCGATGGCCCTCTCTCTTGTGCTTCTGCAGCAGGGCAGGAGTTTTGAAGCGCAGGGTACAACCGTAGTAGGTGCAGGTGTAGGTGCCGCCATCGGCGCGCGTGTCTGAAGGGCGCTACGGGGTGCCGCCATAGACCGAATCGGTTATACCAGTCTCAGCAGACCCGAGCCTTGTAGTGCCCACGGGGCGTTCGAGGGATTCCGGGGACGAAGCCGTGGCGTAGTATTGAGGAGACGCGGGCGCGGTCACCGGGGCTGGGGGGCTTGGGTCGACCTCATGCCCCTGCGGTAGATTTTTGAAAGCCATCTTAACGACGGCTAGGAATGATCAAGGTGACCCTGATTGAGATAATGAGACAAGACAAGAAGGTGTTTTGGGCTGGGGAGGAGGGCTCGTTATCATTCAACTAAAGGGCAGGGGTCGAGATCAGGGTCTCGCAAGGATCTCATCAAACAGAGAGGTCTAGGATGTGGCGCTCCAGACTCGAGGTCAAGGCCCCCAAATCAAGCCCATAACTTCTGTATCCAGTCATCCCAGGGACTGGGACTGGGTGTGTTTGGTGGCTGCCGGGGTGAGGGTGTGAGATTCCCAGCGCACCTAGTGGATGGGCGCGGCGGTGTCTCTAACCGAGGGTGATCTGCTGCATCTTTTCAGTCAGATAGGCGGGGACACTTGGCCAAGGTGGCGACGCAATTCGCATCGTTGATTCCGGGACATTCTGGGCCAACCAAGCTGCAGCCTTTGCCTCGTCCTGCACCGGCCGCAGCTCAAGAAACCACTCTCTTGGTTGCAAGTGGGCGGGGCTGGTCACGATATCCGAGGCTAGGTGTAGTCTGCCTGAGGCGAAGCTTCAAGGAGGTGAGGACAGTGAGTCATGTGTTGTCGCCGCCGCCACGGCAACGGGCAACCAACCGTACCGGTTCAGCGCGTCGTACGAGGCTAGGTGGTCTGCCCAAGCCCAGAGCTGCGGTCTGCGCAGGACGAGGCAAAGGCTGCAGCTTGGTTGGCCCAGAATGGCCGACGCGTCGTCTGAGCGCAGATCATCCGGGCGACGGGCTGGGAAGGGCCGCGCGATGGTGCCTTATCGGCAGGATAGTGTGGGATCGGGGGGATAGTGTGGGATCGGGACCTTATTTTGGGAAACTGGCCTCGGGCTTCCCGGGGGGACTGCGGCGGTTGTTGAGCATGAAAATCGTTAGACCTATGCCGTCGCATCAGCGAGTGAACGGCCACTTGGACCTGCGGTTCTGTGCAGCCCGATAGGGGAAGAACCAGGGAGGGGTAGGAGATTGCGGCTGTAACGGCTACCACGCAGTCTATAACCCTACCACGGCGTACTGTAAACAGTTCGTAATAGCTATTTGCATAGAAGGGGAAGTCTTGTAGCGCCCTGTTCTGCTCGAGCAGCTCTGCAAGCAAACTAGAATCGGCAGCGTGATCTGAGCAGCGAGATCAGGGCCATCAGACGTTGGGCTTGAGCCTGGAGTTATGTGATTGGACAAGGAGCGACTCACGTCATTAGCGTAGTTTACAATCACCCCTCTCTACTGCTAAAATCCGACCATGCGCACCTAATTTCGTACCGCGCTTTCCATTCCGCGCAGTATTTTCTCTCTTGATGTCGAAAGCAAGCTCAAAAATAAACAAGCGCTGCGATCGCTGTGCCTCCTTGCATCTGCATTGTGATGGACCGAACCCCCCATACGATGTGTGCGTCCGGTTAGTCCTGGACTGCCGTCCTCGAAAGTGGGCCCGGAAGGGCAAAGCTGCCGTGCTGCCGCGTTCCGATCTAAGGTACTCTGCGTTGACCGTCTAGGGCAGCTTGCCGCCCCCTTGGACCAATCAGCATGCAGATTCACGACCCACAGCAACTCGTCGAATTTCGACGAGTCGCTGTGGGTCTTTAACCTAAAACCAACGCTTGCTGTTAGCCTGAGAAGACCATACAACAAAGCTCCCACCCAACCTTAGGTTGTTTAGCGATGATACGCACATTGTAGCCGGGATGGACTGTACTGTCTTGGTACTTGCACGCTGCTACCTTCCGACCACTCTTCGTGTAAGGCTGGGTTCCTGGCATCGGGTATCACACGACAGCTGTGTGCATCTAGACAATACATTGCGTTAGTGCCGAGTCTGAAGGGTTTGCTCGGTTGTGTGCTGGCAGAGGCTACAAGGTACGATGACGACGTTGCGGTCTTTTCTTTGGTGTCTACTTGTAAAAATCGGTGGTTATCCCACTAGAACATCACGCTTACTTGGAGCGTAAGAATACCAGTTATCCTCCGTTGAAATAAAAGGCTTTTCTGCTGCGGCAGGGCTGCGGTATTGTGGGACGCATTGTAATCCCTTGGTAGTGCATTTTTTGCATGGCACCTTTTTGTCACAGGCCTGCTTTGCGCGGAAACACTGCTGGCAAGCGCGCAGAGTGTGTGGGGAGATCGGCATCTCAGATAGCAGAGACCGTTCAGTATAGAAGACGAGATCGTTCGTTCGACGGGAAAAGGGAAGATTTCAGTCCGTCAGAGTTTGAGAAAACGAAGAAAGGTCAGCGTACCGGAGCTCGAGAGAAAGAGGAAAGGTCAGGAGATCGGAACTTGAGAGAAAGAGGAAGCGTCAATGATCGGAATCTGAGAGAAAGAGGAAAGGTCAGCACCAGTAATTGATCGACAACAACTGGTAGCCTCCATCCGGGTGTTTCCTCGCGTCGAACTGCCCCTACCCCTTGTGTTCAGTAGCCCCGGCCCGGAAGCCCCCCTGATTGTCACGTCCCAGGATGGTTTGGTTTCCGCGAGACCAGTTCGGGCACCTACCCTCGGGATGCTCGACGCAGGCCCAGAGCCAACCGCACGGCGCCAGCTCCGCAACCTCCTTCAGCACCAGGTTTCCATCCTCCCGCGCTAGAATCCGGTTCGACGCCCGGTTGCGGATCATGAACGTCCGGCCGGGCCAGGGGACGCTCTATACCTTGCTCCACCGAGAAGTTGCCTTCAGGCCCCGGGCCGGGTACGATATCAGATATGTACGTGGGCGCATCGGCAACGGCGTGGTCGTTGCTTGGTTGGGACTTAGAGCGTAGCTCAATGCAGTAATTGTAAATTGATTACTAGAAAAAGCCTAGAGTCCTCCAGGACGAGCGACCATATTACCCCCAAACCACTCAGGCGCCATATACCTTCATCTGTAATAACCTGTGGTGCCCTGCCCCAAATCCCTGAAATCACGCTGTTGCATCATAGACTACTCGGTCCTAGATCACTGAGATCACCACAGAGCGTGGCCCAATATTCGTCCAGGTCCTTTTGAAAAGCTTTGAACGGCCTGTTGAACTTCCCCAAAAACTTTCTATACCTCTTGGCGGACTCCGTGTTGACCCAAGTGAACGACTCGTCGAGGGCCGTTAGCAGTTCATTTACGCTTTCGGGCCGGTCGGCAGCCTTTTGCTTCGTGTTCGAGAAATGCTGCGAAACAGAGCCTAGGAATATACAATCGCCACAGCAATTCGCTCCCCGAAACCGTGTTGAAACCTCGGCGTCGACAAAGTCGAGAATACTTTGGACTATCGAGAGGTGGAGGTTCGTTATACAGGCTATTTACTGTATGTTAGTGCCAATGGCGGATAAATGTATGTTTCAATGTCGGCACTAGCTTACCTTCGATGCCTGGCGGCCCATATTCAGACAGGGGGCCAGCGATATTGCCGTCACAGCTGGTGAGCCCCGCTATTTCCGTGTGGGTGAGGGTTGAAGAAAAGTTGATGATGTTCGTTGTGAAAGCATCTTTGGTGCGCAGTTTCCAGGCCGCATAAATACATCCAACCATGTTGTCCTCGTCCGCGTCAAGGACGTCAACCTCCCACGAGCTGGCCCAGGGCTGAAGTTTACCAAGCAGGTCGTACTTGTCAGCAACTTGGACAAGGTTCAGTAATTGATCGAGAGAAGGTCGCTTTGGTAATTTCTCAAACTCTGCATGAACAATCAGAAGAAGGAGTTTCATAGCTTTTGGATCGTCCTCTGGCAGGCGGACAACCCACTCGCCGCTGGCGGGCTTGGCCTCGGCATACCCACCAAACAGCATAGTCTCCCACGGTCGACATGCGCGTCCCATCGCGCGAGAACAAACTCGAAACCTAGTAGGCTCGTCGCAGACTTCTGTGCCGATGACGAGAACAAGGTCACCGCGAGGGTCGATAACCTTCTCCGTTGCGGCTGTGTTGGTCGATGCGCTGGTGGCGACGATGGCGTCGGTGTTACTGGTGTCGCTAGTGACGCCGGTGGTGTCGGCGATGTTCAACTTCGTTCTCTTTCTCGTGGTCTCGGTGTCGTCGGTGTCGCCGGGTTTGCTAGTGACGCCGGTGGTGTCGGCGTCTGGCCTGCTTCTCTTCTTTGTTTTGGAAGGCATTATGATGGTTGAAGACGTGATATGCTGTATAGTGAAGGCAATTCCCGACACGCGAGAGGGACCCTTATATATCCCCGTTGGCTGGGCGGGTTGATAATACAATCCCCACACCTTACAGGCGCCAAGTCGTAGGTAGCCCCCCGATACTCCCCTGACGACTGCGCCTCTGGTCTCCTCATACGAACCTGATAGCTCGGCCGCTCGGCCACGACTAGAGTAAGCAGCGCCTACCGGTTGGGAGCAAGGCATCCGCGAGATGTGTCATACAACCGGGCCGCTGCAACTGCGGCCTAGATGGGTGGAGGCAGGAAGAGTAGCAAAGTGAGGAAGAGCAGCAGGGGATACTCATTCTAGGTAGTCTGTAAGTGGTGTGAGTGGCGCATCACAGCACTTGGACGCGGTTGGGGTCCTACGTGCTAGCCAAAAAAAAGGGGCACACCAAACATATTCACCGAGTTCAACCTGCCACTCGGATCATACCGCATGTGCCTCATTCCCTTCTTATACGACGTTCTGCGGGCCCCTTTCTGCACGACCCAGGTCCTGATCCCTGTTTTCATATTCCCAGCGCCACCAGCAGCGAATAGGGGGCACCAAGCTGCCTCATATGCGTGATAGTCACGTCCTTGTACTATCTTGCTACGACTGAAGCGAAGACAAGAAATCACCTGCCGACGCCGTGGCACCATACAGCGTCACTCGCGAGCCACGTACGGAGCCGGCGAGGCCACGTCATGCCGAGTTCACCTCCTCTCCTCGGCGGCTTGGGCCTGCACTGCGACCTACCTTGAGGATTCATCCCAATCGATCGCCCACACCGAAGACTCAATCTTGTTGTCGGCTCAGCTTCCATAAGCCGCCTGCAGAGCCCAGGAGGTGGCATCGTATCGAGTCCGCCTCGAACCCTCCAAGCCGGGACTATATTGCGACCTTCCTTTGACGGCTTCCCCCGCTGGATTGCCCCTGACCGAGGTCTCATAGTCGTGACAGATTTTAAGCAACGTGCTGGGCTGTGAAGGGCCTCATTGTACACCCAACCCCGGGCGCTCGGCCGGCTCGGCCGATGTGATAGCTGCATGAACCAGGCACCCTCCTCTTCGTCGTCGATGCAGCCGGCATCACCAATCGCGAGGGAGACAACCCCTCACCGAGCTGCTGCACACATAAATGCTAACCTCGCGCCGTCGGCCTTCCCGAGGGCCGGGTCTGCCTCGCTGTCAAAGCGGCAACAACAAGGATCGCCTATCATACGGCGTTGCTTCGCGCCAGATAAGGCAGCTTCTGCAGGATGTTGTCGGAGCCACGAATCACAAACTTGACCTGACACCGTGATCCGTCACATCTCTCTAGAAATAGCTTAGCAGGGAGGCTCGGAGCATGCAGTACGCGCCTCGACCCCTCCTCATGCGACGCTCCGTCACCTCTGTCTTGCACTTCGTCCCTGTTGTCACATTGCTAGTGCCTCTAGCAGCAAGAAATGAGGGCATCGAGCCACCTCATACGCGCGGTAGTCCCGTCCCTGTGCCATCTCGCTCCAACGGCATGACTCGCGAACCGCCCGCTGAGTCGGGGTGGCCACGTCACGTCGAGTCCGCCTCGTCGCCCCGGTTGGGCAAACGTTCTGACCTTCCCTTGAGACCTCTTCCCGGTTGGATTGCCCCTGACCGAGGCCGTATCGTCATCGTCAGCTCAGCCCCCGTGAGCCGCCTGTAGAGGCCACGTCATGTCGAGTCTCCTCGTCCCCTCCGCAGTAGGGCCCGCGCTGCGACCTCCCCAAAGGGACTCTTTCCAGTTGGATCGTTCTGGCCGAGGCCTCATCGTCGTGTCGGCTTAGCCCCCGCGAGCCGCCCACAGAACAGGAAAGGCCACGTCATGTCGAGTCCGCCTCGTCGCCTCCCCAGTTGAGCCCGCTGCAATCCTCCCTTGAGGCCTCCCGCCAATCGGATCACGTAGCTAACCCGAGCGCTCATGGTCGTTGGCGCCAGCCCCCGCCCACCTAAACCTGTCTGCAGCCGCCGGAGTCACGGCGTGTGGTCCGATCTAATCCGAGACACCAACCTGCCTTTCTCGCGACAGCGGCCTGCATCCCTTGCCGCAGCTGCGCTCATATCCGGCCCGATTTGCGGCTAACGATATGGATATTCCGCAGACGGCAATCTTCGAATACGACATACAGAGGGGAGGAGGGGTAGCCTTCTCCGGCGCCTCTGTGTATCGACGCGGTCAGTACCTGCGGCATTGCTGCTGATGATCAGGGCGGGGACGTAGTCTCGCACTTGTGCCTGGAATCCGCTAGGCAGGCATGGCGTTGGCTTACACACGATGTTAACCTTGCGACGTAAGGTATTGTTGCGTACAGGGCTAGAGCACGGCGAGATCGTGAGAGCTCCCACATCGACGACTCTCAAAGACAAGCAGTACTGTAGCCGACAAAGAAGGCAAATCTGGAAGGTCCTAGACAGCTACTCCACAAGTGGTGAGTGAGCTGCCGGGCGATAGCGTGTGCGGCCCGAGAAATGCCGAGAGAGGGGGAAGACATGGGATGAAGAAAAAAAACGCATGCAGCGTGGCGAGACGAGTAGCAGCGTAGTGGATGTGGACAACGAAAGAAGGGAAGGGGCGCAAGGCCGATGGGGATGAAGCTTGGTGCAATCCGTCCTGTGATTCTCGGGACAGGCGATGTCTGCGGTCGTATACTGTGGCCTGATTGGATACCGTGGTGGTCCTTGTGGGTCCGAACGGAGGAATCAGAAGTGGTAATCCGTACATGGAAGTACGTGCACAAGCTCACACGGTTTCCCGGGTAACCTGATTTGTTTACTACCCCTGAGATTTCATAGACGCCAAATCAAAGAATCCAGGCAGCACATCCAACAGCAACGGACATAGACGGGCAAGGTACTCATGATGAAGCTCGCTGTATAGCTCCGCACGTCGTCCGAGCTCGTTGGCTCTCAGATACGCTACCTACGTTACATCAACGCCCATTTCGGTAAGGAAGAACTGGCCCAGCCACAAACCAAGACCACGCGATAATCTACGTGACGGCAAGTGACGGCGCAGCAGAGCTGGTCCACAGGTAGGCACCACAGGGGTGCGAGAGATACCTCAAAGATACAAGCCTCGGATAGGACTTGACACCGGAGAACACCCAGAGAAGGGTATATTTTCGTACCCCTTGCGCCGCTCAAATCTTTCCCTGGTAACGCGGAGCTTCTGGATGTCTGCCCTCCGCAGGAAAGCCGAAAGACTCCATGGGCGCTGCTCGAGTCCCGCTGCCTTGGCTGCGCCCCTGTCCACGGCCCTCCCGAACAGCACACCACTCACCAGCGTGGGAGCGAGAATACTCCCCGGATATTGTGCTAGTTTCACTACAGAAACAGTCTCATCCCCCCCAAATCCCGTGCTGGTACCGTCCCACTGTCTTTGAAATCTGCATTTGTATCGCATCCATTGCCACAACGGGGACTGCCCTCCAGAGCGCGCTCCGGAACAAACCAGGCAAAGATGCGCGGACGACCTACAACGCTCATCACACCGGCCGAGCCGGGCTCGCTCACCGACATCATACGTAGGGAGCCTCGTTCACGTCTCTTCGTTCTCCCGGCCTACTGGACCGATAAGCATTCCCGGCTGCTTGCCGCAAGCTTCTTCCCGCAGCCTGCCATCAAGAAGCCGGTCCCCGAGGGCAAAACACGGCTCAAGAATCCAAAACGGCTAAACGGCTGGCATTGGAGTAGCGCTCCTATCATCCTCTTCCCTCATACCCTGACCGGACCCGATGCCGCAAGAAACCTCTCTCCCGCCAGCAGCGTCGTGCCTGCTGTTTTCTCCGTCGGGCGTTGCTTGCCCTTAAGTCACCTGTCCATCTCCACCCGGAGGTTAAATGGAAACAACAACAACAGCTCTCTCCACTATGCCTGCTCCTCCGATGCTGCAGGCTCAATCGTCGTAGGCCGGCCCTCTGGTTGGCCATTTTCGCTCGGTGATCAAGCCTTCGATCCGAGATTCATTGGGTTCTCCGCTTTTGACATCCTCTGTCTTTTCGCACCTGCTCTAGACACGCCATCAGGAGACCGTAGGCGTTTGAGTCTGCCAGGCTGAGAACCTTGTCCGCCAACTGTATCATTGTGACCCGCTGACGGCTGATCCTCGGTTGGAAAATTGGGGACGGTTCGGACGTTTGACGATGCACTGCCCTCTGTATGATGATGCGTAGACTGGCTGTCGTGGCCAGACCCGAAGGCTGGGGAACCGTCCGGTGATTGTCCATAAAAAGCAGTGTTGAATTCCCGGGCCTGCAAGGGACGACCATTCCTCTGCGACAGTCGGGATCCTTGCAAGCAGTTCTCAAACACTACAGTTATTCTCCCTGTCTGAGGGTTACTGATGGAAAACTCGACCCGCCCGTTTCCCGACTTATCGTCGATGTGTCTGGTATATTTAAGCATCTCGCCGTTCCAATGTACAGTTATAGTGCAGCTCGTGCCAAAAAGTTCCTTGGGCTCGTGGATTTCCTGATTTTTGGACGTAGGTGCTTGATCCGGTTCCGAGCATTCAATTCGTGACTGTCAATGAGTTTCAGTAAGCAAGTCGATGTGTAAGGTTGATGCCCGAACCTCATCCCAACCGACGACGACGGGGAGGCAGTGACGGGCTACAGGAGTCGTCAAGTTTGTTGTACATGATCCTTACCAACCACATCCTCCGGGCGTGGACAGACGAGGATCCCGACGATGCCAGTGGTGCGCCAGGTAGGTTGACAGAGACGGTGATGGTGTTGCTGGAGTACGGCGCCGACCCGTTTGCGAAAGAGGAGTGCCCACTGCATTCTGGCGAGGATTCTTTCTCGGGAGGGGAGGGTGGACTAGAATGCCGGTGTAGTATGACGGCGTGCTCGGTGGGAATGGTATCGTCGTATATGAGGTTGCAGAGGCATTTTGTCGAGTTGGAGCATCGGCAGCGGTGTCCGAAGTTGGGGTGTCGGGATGGTCGGATGCGGTATGGGTTAGTGAGGGAGACGGGGTGCGTTCCGCGACGAGAAGGGGCGGAAAGGGGGAAGAAGTCGTTGGCTGTTGCTCAGGGGGTGCATGTGAATTGAGCGGGATTGATACATGATTCCCGGATTCAGTTTTAGGAGGATCCTCGTTGCTCCTTTCTTATTTTCTTTTTTTCGTTTTTGTTTGACCGAGGATTTTGGTCAGGTGCGATTGTCGGTAAACAAGGATTAGGCGTCAAGGGATGATAGGTGGATGGATAATGGATTTATTGATAAGAGCCTAGCCACCCCCTTCCTACCCCTACCATCCGACAAGTATAACTCTTACTATAACACCTTCCTATAGCGGCCGATATTGGACTTTGATAGAGATCTATAACATTATTAGGCAGGCGGCTATACCTGGCTAGCCTACCACGCCCTGGAACGTTAACATTGGCGATGGGATGACCCCGAGCTCTTTGCCCCGGCCCTCTTCTCGCTGGCCGGCTTTTTCGCTAATCGGGGTGGGTTAGGGCCGCTTGCCTGATCCGACGCTTGTCTAATAAGAGCGGATGGGTTGCGGCCCTCGTAGAGGAATCGCGCAAGGTTTGGTCTGGCCTCCATGGATGCTTGTCGTGAAGGCGTCTTGAAGCACCCAGATCGGCCAGCAATCGTGGAGATAGGCTCATGAAATAGCGGCGTTTCTTTTCCCTCCAGTGAGCTCTAGGAGATATGTGCCTCCTCATCGCTATCAGTTGGAGCTCGGCTAGATGTATTTGAGGGATTTTGGGGGACCGATAACGAGGCTTCAAGGCGAGACGAAAACCCATCTGCGTCAATCCGCCGACTCCTGGGTTTTGCGCACTCGTTACCCTGGTCGTCTACATACACCCGCCACGCCTAAAAGCCCAGGTCAGTAAAAAAGTCACAGAGGCTTCGACTTAGGCTTTGACACATACCTCCGGCGCTTTAGATGGAACTGGCTTAATCTTGGGCCGTATTTCCGCCGGGCCTGAACGTCGACTTTTGGCATCATCACCGCCGTCGTCGGAAACACTACAATTAGGGTCTCCGCTCTTGGTATTGGTAATTCCCGCCTTCTTCACGAGAAACCTCCGTTTACACCGCTCGCACCCACATTTGAGGCAACCAACCAATGCCTTTCGGTCACCGCGGGTGAGGAAGTCACGCGCCTCGACAAAGATCGAAATCCCCGTCGCTCGCTTTATAGCATCCAGAAACTCCTAGCACTATCTCCATTTGGAAGCAGTTAGGTTACAACTATCCAAGGTATTCGGGCCTCGTTTTTCATTTGGGGGCCAGCCGCTCGTGGCGGCCGTCTTGACGGCTAGTCAGGAAACCGAGGCGATGAACCCGGTGGTCGCCCTCTGAAGACCCGGTTTAGCGATCTCGAATTCCAGATATGGGCGTGAAGGAATGAGCTTCTTGGCCTTCTTTCTAGAAGACAATTCCTGCATCCTGATTCTGCCCGCTTCGACGGCTGTATATAGGATTTGTTTGTTAGCAAATAGCATTTAGTAAAAAAGTCATAGCAAGACACTTCCGCCTGGTTGGGCTGGGGAGACGGGCGAGTTAAAACGCCAATGTTCAACTAACCAGGACTCTAACGCCATAGAATGATGCAAGATCTTGGCTATCACTCGTCTCTCGGCGTGTTGGCTATCAGTAATAGACGGCAGCCCTAATCGCTTGTACATCTGAAGCTTATCCCCGAAGGGGCCGGTCTTAGTGTGGGCGAGGGCATCTCGCCCTCGAAGGTCTCGCACCAGCACTGAGGCTCCATTCTGAAGGAGAAACCGGGTGATTTCAAGATGGCCGGCGAGGACGGCTGTCATGAGCGGGGTGGTTCCGTCCACGTCGGGGGCTTCAATAATTTCGTCCGCGTGTCCTGGTGTATCTTGTGTCTGTGATTGGTCTTCGAGGCCCGGTGCTACGTCTTGTCCAGATCCTTTATGAGCTCGGAAAACTGTTGCGATATCTCGAAGGCTGTGTCGCCGGCTCAAAGTCCAAATATGCAGCTGCTAGTGTCCGGTACTTGGCATCATCTGTAGCGCAAGCGGGAGCTGTGACGTGCTCGAAACTCAACGTTAGTATAGACCGCTCTTGTTTAGGGGGGCAGGGTGGGAGAAGGTACTAGATGTAACAATAAGAAATTCCGAACTTACATGGATGATTTTTAAACTTCTCTAACTCTACCTCTTTCAATCCCCTCTTTGCGCTGTAGATAAAAGTATCTCTCAACCTGCCATGTGCTTTTTGGTCCAGCAGCCGGGCCTCTTTGGCACGATTATTAGGGTTGATGCCTGCTTTGCTTTCCTCGGCGGCTTGTTTTGAGACATGCAGGCCAGGACCTGAAGAGCCCGGGCGTGGTCAAGGGCGTGGTCGAGTCGAGGGCGCGCAATCGGGCGCGCAAGAGAGGGCACGCAAGAGAGGGATGAAAAATGATTGTGTGGATTTTTATTGCGTTATTGAGCGATTCAGCGGCTCCAAGATTGATGTGATTGAGACAGAGGCGGGCGCCTTCCTTCATGGTGGCAGTTATGTATGGGCGGGGTCACGTGCATGTGGTCCGGGATGGGCGGAAGGTCACTCCACGACGAGGAAATGCTCCAACAACCCTAACCCTATCCTAACCTGGGCGAGGGCTGAAACCGGAGATGTGGCAGACCGGGTTGCCCGGAGTAAGTTCAGGACCGGGTTGATGAGCGAAGCCAAGGAATGGTGGCAGACGGAGTATGTAGGAAACCGTGAGAGCTTCAGTGAAATCAAGAAAGCTTTCCCCCTGCTCTGACTCCGTAGCTGTAGGAGCTTTTTTTAGGATCTCGTTATGGTAGAGCATATGCTATTGATAATTTGCTTGAGCAGGCCTGTGGCAATGTTAGACTTCCCTCCAACTCTTCCCCCTTTCTAAGATACATAGACAGAAAGGCATCCCCCCATTATACCGTGACCAGTACACCAAAGTCGGCGGTCTTCGCACGGAGATAGAGCACATCAATCCAGGCCAAACTACCCCCCCGCTTCAGCTCAGCCTCCACAAGATTGTCCGTCGTAGGAGTCCAACAACCAAGCTGTTTCTCTTTATTCCACGACATATATACAGGCTGGTCGTTGTATTTCGCTTCGGCCCACGCAACGCAAAGCACCCCAGACTGAGCGCTGTCTGTGTCTCCAAGGATCGGACTGTCGTAAAACGGGATATTGATACAATCGCCGACGTTTTTGAGGTGGGCTTCTGTAGCGGCAGTCAAGCGGTCCATCCGTGCCTTCCTCTCCTTGTCGTCTCGCAGGCTGTATTCTTCATGTTTGGCAACCTTTCTGGGCAGCATGCTGATGCCGTCAAACATGGTCACCTCCGGCACCCGACGAGCGATATAGGCCACCGACCAGAAGCTGTTGCCGTGGTGGTAAAATAGGAATACCTTGTCGACGTCCCGGATTTGGGATGTCGTTGTATCCATGCCCGGCGTATCGAGAAGCGCAAAGTATACACTATTGCCGCGGTACCGGTGATTCAGGCATGCGACCATGAGCGCCATAGTCTCGGCGTCGCAGCACGTCGGGTTATCAGGGCTAAGCTGCCGCATTGCCTTGTCCTTAATATGCCCGAACCTCTCGCGGTCCATCTGGAGAGAACCGGTGTTAGCGAAATTCCTGGATAGGATGTACAATGTACGCTTACGTTGGTCAGAGGTGCTGCCATTGGGTCTCGTGCCTAGTACGGTCGAGTGATGGGAATTCGAGGTAGCCTAAAAGGAAATGGGCCGGATTTACGTTCTGCAGTGCAATGCAGTGCACGTAATAGAAATGATTTCCGTAGGGCAGTCGGATGGTGTCACGGGCACAGCGGCCCAGCTGCAAGTCGCTTGGAGCGTTGAAACTTGCCGATTTCGGCCTTGATTGTCGCTACAAATGTCGCTCAAGCTGACACTCCTTTCATGCGCTTACTCGCTGTACACGCGGACTGGAGGTGCAACCTACTATCACGGTGCAGGCCGTAGTTGGGGGTATGCAGTATATTGTGAGGTTGCACGAGCAACCAGAAATGGAGGGCGATCGCCCTCCAGGGAATATCCCCAATCTGTGGTCGCGCACAGACCCAGGTGCACGGCCCCACTGCCAAGTCCCACTCGGGGCTGCCTGCAGTGCAACCCTAGCCAACCCTAACCCTACACGAGGAACGGGCACGGGCCACTGCACCGACAGTTACATTACAAGGACAGGCACTCGAGGTTGCCAGGGACGCCAAGATGGCAAGCAACGACCAGCCCTCGGGCAAGAATCGCGACACGGATTGCAGGGGGAGGCTTTCCCTAACCTGAAGAATTTTTTCGAGAACCTCCGTCTGGAGATCATAAACGACGAAGCCACGGCCAAGGCCGTCGTGGAGCTGCAGAAAGACGAGGGCGCCCGAGCGTTCCTCAAGATCATCGACGACGTGGTCAAGGCGCAGGACCAGCGTTACAACGAATCACAGACCAACACAGAGGCCATGCAGGCAGCCGCCAATGAGGCTGCCGGGGAGATGGCAATACCTCGTCAAATGGGTGGGCCACACACCCTCATGGCAACCAGCGACTGACCTTCGAGGCTGCGACGATGCCATTTGGGAGTTCCACAACTCGCACCCAGATTCCCCAGGCCCGCCCTACTGGGTGACGAGGAGGAAGAGAACGCGTACGGAAGACGGAGAATTACAGGGCTAACAGGGCCGCGACGGCCAATTGTTCTGGGCCCGCCTATCTGCCCCACCCCGCCTGCCAGTCGGTCTGCTTCCTACAACCCTGCAACCCGGCTCTCCCCCCAACCTCTCATCGCATCCCGCCTAGGTCTGCCCGTCCAAGACAAGTGAGATTATCCCGCTCTTGAGGGTCCGAGGTTCGAACACGATTGAAATATTTACGCTTGAACTCCTAAAGGAAGTCGCAGAAAGTCGCGGAATTGCTATAGTTATGCCATTGAAGTATTTGAGAAATTGAACTAAATCTACCATGAAGATAGCCGGAGGCAGCAGGATAAAGAGGAGGCTCGGTCTGGCCAAAATAATCGGCACACCACACCCGATACCTTCAGTCCAATCGGTCAAAGTTCAACCAAACCTCAACGGATTTTGACGATTAAAACTGGAATAGATACTTAGAGCTGAGCTGTTTCTATGGTCTAAATACTGTTGTTTCAAATCTTATTTTACATTACCGATGGCTTGACTTAGTTTTGTTCTGTCACTTTTGTAGAAAAGTAGGGCATGAAGGTAAGTGGTGCGCCGATTATTTCGAGGGCGGGTAGGGAGAAGGGGAAGGGAGGCGGGGAGGCAGCGATTGACCTGTAGGATTATTGGTGAGAAACATCGAGCTGTTGGGCGTGCCTTGTTGTGGCTTTTTCTCACGGTTGTCGGGGTTGTGTGCTGTGGTTTGCTGGTAGGTTTATTTGATTGGTTACCGACAGTCTGGATACAATTTCCAACAACGAATGAGGTTGGTGATAAGTGGGTCACGTGCTATGTTGTGCCTGTACTCCACTCTTCGTGTCTTCTTGCGAGCTTCCCAATTAGGATTGTTTGCATCCTCCCGTTAGACGCAATAATTGCCACAACCAATCAAATGCAAAAGCCTACCGCTAGAACTCGATCAACCAACACACACCTGCTGGGCCCACTCGGCAATGGCGTGGGCGTCTGCGACCTCGTGAGTTATCTTTTCTGGGGCCCGATCTTCGCGCCAACCTGGAAACCTGGAAGGCCGGGGTAGAAGAGGGAACAGCTGGAGATAATTACGAGCAAACAAACCCGGCTAAGGAAATGTTGGCCCATCTAGCTCGATTCGGGCGTCACGCGCCAGCTTTTCTCGATACAGGACTCCGTAGGGATCCATCAACCAAGAGCTGGCGGAGCTCCTGTCAAAAAGGCCGGGATGTGCGGTCCTTTCAGACGAGGATGTTTGAGCGCCGCAAATACGGTGCGAGTTTCTTCTCGGCTTCCAGTCTCATGCCCCGGTGATTACCGGCTCGTTGGGCTGGGAAAGTTAGACTCAGTCGGTTGGTTCTCATGGAGAGTTGTCGACGCCATAGGATGTGCGGGCTGTAGTGTAGCCAGTGTTCATGGTTTGGGGTAGCAAAAGTTGAGTTAAGGGATTCTGCCATTGCACTGTGCAGCCAGGTTGTGGCGTCGTCCAGTGGAACAGGACATTCGCCGGTTGGAATGTAGCTAGCAAGTGAGGGCTTTTATCCACCCAACCCCCGTTATAAGCTTTCCTAGCACCGTTCACAGTCGCTCCTCTCATACCTAGCGAAGGACAAAGCAGCACCAGACATGGCGCAGCTATCTACTCCGCTACCGCCTACGAGCGAGCCCGAATCCCAGGCCACCGAGATACATCTAGATGCCGACCTAGACGATGAGTCCTTCACCTTACCGCCTGAGCAAGCTTCACAAACCAACCGGTTTCGTGAGGAACTCCGCACTTGTGAGACCGACATGGAGAGATATGAACTGTGCGTACAGAAACGAGATGAGTTACTGAACCGCCATGCCGGATTACAATTACTCATCTCCACGTGCGAGCTAATCATGTCGACCGAGTGTCCTACATACCAACGGAGAAAGCGAGCCCGGCGCGGAGATTCCGGTCAGGAGGACGACGCAGAGCAGTGGCATCGCTTCCTAGGGCTTGCTACTGAAGGAGATAGGATTAAATCGAATTGTCTTTCTGCCCTCAAGGAAGTCGCCCGCTGCTGGGGCCGCCAGGTCACGCAGCACTACCATTGGGCCTCTAGAAGGGAAAAATATTGCAACCAGCTCCGTGCCGCCGCACGAAAAGTGCCCCAGTGGGACAACGCCGTGACGGGCCTGAATTGGTCAATTCTCCAACGATCAGAAAACGTCCGGCGGCGACCGGTAAAGGCGTCGGTGAACCCGATCGAACAGCAGGACCTGGAATATCTCAAGACTTGGTCTCAACGTGCACCTTTTGAAAACCCGCTGCCCATCAATCACACACCACACGGCCTTGGATTCGACCGTTTCGGCCTCCTGGTCCACAAAGAATTTGCTCTCATCTTGCCACAGGTCGACGGAGCCGGCAGTATAGGCTTGTCAGCCTCCCTGGAAGGCCATTTCGACACCTCTATAAGTATCCACTTACCAGAAGCCGAGGAGTTGGAGACATCGAATCAGACATCACGAGATCCAATCGTGAGCGAGACCATTGATACCATCCCCTTCCTCGCTGAGCCCGACGATGATGCCGCTATAAGGGAAGTCATTGATAACTTCTTTACCGACTACACCAATGACAGCAGCGGTAGCCAGGCGGCTGTCGACGTATCCACCGCTGTATATAGTCCGAGCTGCCTCGACTCCACCCTCGGTCAGTCTAGTGCGTCGGAGGCTAGCTGGGGGGGTTCGGGCCCCGGCGGCGCTGCGGTGGAGAACAAAGACGATCGTCCTGCCCCTAGAATGGAACCCCGCTCACGCAAACCCCCATCATCCCGGAGAGTGGCCAACAACGCAGGACCAAAACCTAGAGCAGCCAAACCCCGGGAGGCGCGCCGCTTCTTGGCTGAGGTTCCGTCAGATTGCTGCCCAGACGTGCCGCCGTTGCTTCGATCGACCTTGGCCAACCCATTGCTCTTCAACCATGAAACAGTCGACCAATTCTTCCCTTATCGTAGACTACTCTGTCGTGAGCATCCCCAGTGCTATGTTGAGCTTTGGCACCGTACGGAGCAGGCACGGGCCCTTGCTTCAGCCCAGAGTGCTGTGATAACCGAGCCCCCGAACATGTCAAGCCGTCGGCGTCGATCCTCGCTATCCGATATCGCCCAGCCAAAGCGCCCCCGGATCGACACGCCTCTGGTATTCACCGGAAGGCCTGGAGCTTCCGAAGACCGGCCTGCCCAGGATCACACACCTAACGACGCCTACCGGCGACGGGTATTGGCCGAATTGGAACAGGCGACGCCGTTGCCAGGATCGCACGGCGAGGTGACAAACCATCTTCTTCGCGAATTGCTAGTCAAGGTGCAGCACCCGAACACGGGGAGCAGCCGTGGAGCCGTCGAAGCCTTTTTCTGCACTGGCGATGAAGCAGCGCACATGGTCGAGACGCAGTCTTCTGGCCACTCCCCAATCATTACGAAGGACCAGCAGCCGTTCCAGTGGGGCAATAAGGGCCGACCGATTGAGCAGTTCTTGCGGCGATTTTGTGTGTTAGATTTGACTGTCTCGGTGCAAATCCCCTCTCACCCATCTACAAAGCAATCCTTCGAAGCTCGCAAGCTTGGAGAAGTTAAGGAACGGTTCCTCAACGGGGAGGACACAAGCGACCCGTGGAATATCCTGGATCTTCAGAGCCCTATACAGTGTATCCACCCTAAGTTTTTGACCGGAGAAAACTGTGGGCTGTTTTATGACGTCAGAAATTCGGCTTTGATGGAGGGCAGCGCCGAAAGAGTAACGGCGTCTCCACACAAGTGGACCGAGTGGAAGGACGTCGACACATGGGCGCTGCTCTCTGAAGGCGGGCATCACACGGCTCCACACATGGACAGCCATGGTTATTCCACTTGGATTACATGCCAAGAAGGGTTCATTGGGTTTGGCTGGATGTCATGCCCGACAGAAGAAGAGCGGGAAGGGTGGATGGCTGAACCACACCGGTATACCGGCGGCCGGTGGAGGTACATCATCCTTAAGCCGGGTCAAACCGTCTTCTTTGGCCCGGGAACGATTCACTTTGTTTTTCGAGCACGAGCATATCAAACTCTTGGTCTCGGCGGTCATATCCTACTGTGGTCTGGTATCGAATGGTGGATCCGAATTGTCCTTGCGGAGCTGAAAAACCCGGCAATCACGAATGAGGAGATGAAAAAGAGCGCGCCAAAACTCGTCCGTGCGGTGACAAGGCTGGTGGAAGCCAAAGTGAACGAGGGCAGGAAAGAGGAGCTGGGTGGTGAGGACGCAGTCAACAAGTTCTTTAAATCTGTGAAGGTAAGATCTTATAACGAGAGGCTTTGAACGGGCGATGCTAATAATGCCTAGGAGTTGGAGAACTTGTATAAACCTTGTAGAAGGTCACGACGTCGCTTACATGTACGGGTACATTGAGGTTCCTTGAGAGCCGTGACATCTATGGCGAAGGCTACGTCAGGCCGGGTGACGGCCGCACCAAATAGGACCTGTCACAATCTGGCCTGTATTGCCGGAGATCGTGGTGGTGGTGGCTGAGCGTGGACTTGGTGTAGCTGTATCTTCTTTTCTTTTTCTTCAACAACGTCAATCCAATCCCTACACTCTCGCACTCAGGATCACTGTTCTGCTACGCCACCATTTCCATTCATGTCTACTCATAACTGTAAGAGGACCACTTCCTCCTTCCCCGTTTAGGAGGTTACTCGCTTCTGCTTGGTGACAAATGCGTGGATCTTCTCGATGTAGGCGGCTTGGGAGAGCTAGATCTTGCCGTTCTCGCGATCGTAGATGACTTCCACGCCCGAGCATCCCTTTCTATATCTCTATCCAGTCGGTCAAGTCGACGCTCTACACTGACACGTCGAACTAACTCGAGCCTCAAAATCTCGATTTTGAGGGCAAGCTGATTGAAGCTTTATATTATATTAGATAGATATTTATTAGAAAGAAAATAGAGCTAACCTTTTACAGTTTGGACAGATAATTGTATAGTTCATTATAGGGGCAGGCATTTGGGACTGCTGGGCCGATTGCGGCTGGGCTGGTAGGGTAAAGTCGTCCTCGAACATCTGTAGTGGTTCCATTGTTGTATATCTTGTCGATGTATATGGTTGGCTCGTTCTGTTGGCTCGCTCTGTTGGCTCGTGTCGTTGCTCTGAGGTGTCTCTGTATTGGAAGAAAAGCTGGCAACCCACCCTCAATAGACAGGTTTCCTTTATATGTAACTAGGTTCCCATTTTCATTTTCTAAGAAGTGAGAAGAGTGGTTCCCCCTGCTGCTTTAAAGAGCCTATGCCTCTTAGACCCCTGTATAGGTATCTACTGGATCCTCTATAAGCACTCTATAAATAGCATATCCCCTAATCAAACAATTGCTCGCGCTAGAATTAGCGCGCGGTAAGCATTGACATCAAGAGCACTTGTAACGCAACCTTGATATTCACAGGCAGTGACTTTTCCAAGGCCACCTTTTCTTTTCAAAGTATCCATTGCCCACAAGTGTCTATCTTAGAGATGATGATCCACCAGAGGTACCAAACGGGGATATAAACATTTTCTGGTATATGCTGACTGATTTTCCATCTACAATTGTACCAGGCAGCTAATATAAATTGGCAATGTCTTGGGCAGCTAGCGCAATCGTGTCTCCAGGCAGAGATAACCGGTGGGTCCAACAACCTAGACAATCTATTATAATTACTGGCAGAACGGCGCAGTTCGCTGTTAAACATTGCTTCCTCGCCAACTACAACGCTGGATAATCGGGGGGGGGGGGGGGGGGGACACAGATTGCAAGTATTGGCATCTTTCCCTCGAACTTAGCGCCAACTCCATCCTCCTGGGCCACCTCCTTCCGCTCAGCGTCTACTGTAGCGCCACCATTGGCTTGTTCAGGAATAGGATAAATTTATCTACACGACAATATATTTATATCTGGGTCAGAGGACAAACCTAATCACGTATCAGCTAAGGCTATTAAGCGCTTCTTCTTAACAAACGTTTTATCTAATAGCCGCTAATTATTGCCTAACTCTAGAAACTATAGATCTAAATAAAGGTATAAATAACTATAGCTTGATATCTTTCCCTGAGGCAAAAAGACAGAGGTATATCGACGTGTCCTTACTATTGAGAGACAGAATGGCAGATCGAAGTGCATTGCTCGAACAGCTCTTTATCCAAGAGATAGAACGGAGGCTAGAGCTCGAAAAATATTGTTCCTCACTTCGAGCCGAACTATCCTCACTTTCTGCCCAATTGCAGAGTGAGAGGCTGAATAATATGGCTCTTCGTCATATGGTAAGTGTTCTTCTTTTTACTGTCTACTGAAGAACGACTTACAAAATGGAATAGGTACCCCTTTCGATCTTCGAATATAACCCTTTAGCTGTGGAATTCCACCCAGATGGTTATACAGAGGTTGAAGATCTTGCTCTATCGCCTGAAGACCGGGGAGAGTCAGTTTCTTCTACACCCCACCTGGAGAGTGTCCAGGAACAGCCGGCGGGAGCAAACGGGCAAATTGGCAGCGACGAGTGTGCGCAGAGAGAGCGAGAGAAGACACAGGCTGGAGAGGGAGCGAAGGTCAGCTGAATTTAAGGATAGAACGGTCTAAGGTGATATATGGGTATTAGGCAGTCTCGCAAGCTTTGTGAGGAAAGAAGCGTTTTATGGCAGGGGCTGTATGCTGCTAAATTTACATTATTCTGCACTCTCAGTTTATAGCGGACAGTCCCTGTCTTAATTTCTAGATTCAGTTGTTTTTGACGTTTTAGGCTGCCCCACATCTGGTGGTCGGATTCCGATGGCCAGATGTGGGCAACGGAGACGCGGATTTGCGCCTGCTGGGGAACGGTTCCTTAGCCTCGACCTGGTACAGCAGGCTCGGATATCATGGAGCATGGATCATCGAGCCTGCAACGGCCTCTAGGGGCGCCTGTCGGTACTACGGAGGATAGAGAATGGAAACCAACCACGCATGGGTGTGCCGACTGCTGCGCAGGACAAAAGTTGGGGAGGATAGTCCTGGGGAGATGCCGAATATAAATATGGCGGGATCGCTCTGGCCGTTATGGTGTTAACGGAGGGCTAGTAGTAAAAGCTGGTAGCAATTGCTCAGAGTCCAGATTGTCATCGAAAAGCAAAGCTCCGGTGCATGTTTGGGTGTGTGCATTGAGAGGAAGGGGTATGGGGGTAGTTCGCAGATAACACGCAGGTGTGTGGTATTCTCAATGGTTGTCGATGGAGGTTTCACAAAATCCGCCACCGCTATCTATAGTAGCAAAAACGCAGTCAGCATATTTAGGAATCAGCCCATTCTTTTTAACCTCAACATAAAGACCTCCTAGTTAAGGCTAACAAGCGAGAAGCTGCTGATCTAATCTACAATCAGCCTCTCAGCACCATCATCAACAAGACTTGCTGTCGTTGGCAAGCGTAATAGCTTCTGTGGGCTACGCCTCCATCCAGATACATCGACGCCGCTTGCTGTACATTCATGAAACCATAAATCCATCTCTTCTATGGTAGGACGAGGCGATGATTCCACTAGATAGGATTAGAAAAGTACATGGAGATACCTAACAAGTCACCTACTATGGTTCATTCTGTTCAGCGTTGCCTTTGCTCTCACAATGTCTCCTTTTGCTCTCCAATGCTTGTAAAGAAATGTACCTATTTCTCTGAAATCGGGGTAGAGAATGTATCCTATCTTCTCTGCAATGTGGAAAAAGTCGTCTGGGCGGTTATACGGTCCAAGCATTCTCAAATGGATAATGATAACTGATAATTGTTGGGAACTGTAATGGTTGTGTTGTCAAAAAAGAATGTAATGATGAGCAAGCTCGAAGGTTAAGGGATCTATTCCAAGTTAACATAATTACAGCAGTGGGGTAGCTCTTTGCCATTACCATAGCTGGGAATCGAAGTGCTGGGTGCCCTGTGACGGTGGACCGGGGTGGAAGGGGCTATTAATCGCCTTTTTAAGGTGAAGGGTGGATGTATGATGCTAGTACTAGATATAGAAGTTATTCCTTAACACACAGTAGTTAAATTGGTACCCTACTATAAAGAACTGCTATACTGTACTTTGCTTGAACTTAGGAAGAGAATAATTCTTATTTGCCTCTACTTTTATATGCTTATGATAGAACTACTCCCACTAACTAATTTTGTTATAGGACCTGGTATCGGAGAGGGGTGTTAGTGTATACGCATGTGGGTAGTGGAGGTAGGGACAAGGAGGGGGAAGGACGTGAGGATAAGCTGGGAAGTCATAAAGTTGTTGCATTTAATACCCGGACAGTTGCGGTTACTAATAGGCAGCAGAGGGCATTGTCTCAATCGACTGAAGCTGATGGTCAGCAGACAGCCGCGGCCGAGGATGCGGGACGACCAGAAACAAATGCCGGAACGGATCCTTAACGCGAGTCTACCACTATTCAGCCTACAAACAGTGGGAGTTTTCTGGTGCGCGCGTTTCCCTACGAAGGAAGTACTTGGCTGGCAGCCTTAAATCCCTACAAGCCCACGCGGAAAGCAACGAACATCGATTACCTGGACTTGTCTGTTGCCCATTCTCCATCTTCTCTCTCATTCATAGTCATCTAGTATCAGAATGTGTATGACAGTACTATGCTCCATACTTCACAATGTGTCTTAAACACTCCGTGTGGCCCGATAGAAAATTCGTCCACTCCGCTCATCTTGACTTTCGCCTTGCCTATAGCCACCGAACACACGCGTATTTTGTCCGATTCCAGCTCTACGACGAGCTTATGCCCTGCTGAAATGGCCTTAACCTGGAAGGTCACACCGTCGAGGATAGGAGTAGCGGCACTCGGTCCGGTGAGAAAATCTTTCGAGTATGCGATTGCTAAAGGTGTCCAGGGTCAGTCTAGGTTGTATCTCAAGGTCCATCGTCTATGGAACGAAGAGCGTAGTACAATGGTATAAGAATAAACGCCAAAACGACTTGCTATGGAAACACGTACTCTCCGCCCCCGGAATAGTTGTCTTTGTGATCTGGCCGGGTGCGACTTCCCAGGAGCTGGTTGCTGAGACCCAGAGCAATCTTGACTTTTGGCTGGGGAACGGCTCCATCGTTTGGCTGGACGATAGCCAAAGCGTCTCGTTGGTAAGGCTGGGGCTGGCTGGGACCGTCGGGAAATCCGGTTATCGGACGATGAGATCTGACAGCGACTTGAGGAGCCACAAGAAGGCAGCTCGAGGCGTTAGGGCTAAGGGTCTCGCGCCCTTCTTGGAAGGCTGGCTGGCCAGGGTGCTAGGCGGGTCCATGTCGGTCATCCTCTCGGGCGGTGTCAACCATCGGCCTGTCTCGCTCCTCGGGAAATCGGTAGACTGTGCGCGGAGAGAGTACGAGTAGGGAGACGAACAAGTAGGTGCCGCGGGGCGTTAATCGACTCGAGCGGCAGATCCGTTGACAGTCCTGATGCCCAGTGTCTTTTGGAGACCAACTCCATTCGGAGTCGTCCGTTCCCTGCGCTTAAGACCCTGGAGTCTCTCGCTCTGCGGAGCTCGCTGCGCCCCAGTCGGGGAACGGTCCAGCTTTTCCTTGACCAGAGCGATTCTCCCCGAGCCCGCCGTGCTTCACGACCCCATGGGCCGGCAGCACGAGTGCTTGGGCGGCAGTGTTGCGGATCGGACCACTCCTAGAGGAGCTGGCAGCTCCAGGTCTGCGGTCGGAAGGCAGGACCTCGGCTTTCTCCAAGCGGTTCCCTACCACCACCGCCCTCTCGAACCCGTCGGTTGCTCAGCAAGCTTTCAACAGTCGTAGCTGGGCGCTGCCTCAACTGACTGGTCCCACTTGATCACAGGTGACGGTTTCGTTCAGTTTGGTGGGCATGGGACTGCCTGATTTGCCGAGGCTGCCTACCGTCCGGTGCGGTGTGTTGGCGGGTATGTGAGGGAGAATAAAAGAGAGAAAGAGAGTTATCCAGGGGAGTTGGAAGGCGACCGTACTATATATACGTAACCGCCCGCCAACATTGGTTTCCCAGAAGAACCAGCCAGCCCCCATTCGGTAGGGCAGGCGAGCTGGTACATAATACAAGAATAAGGGGGGTAATACAGTCACTAGCGAAATCGGCTTCCGCTTTTCTCTTACGCATTTTTTCTGTGCACAGACTTTTTATGCATTTAGCCATCTACACAGTGCGCCCTCGCGTGCTTGGGTATCCCACTGAGCGATCTAACCATATGGTAAAGCTGTTCCTTTGCTGGTTTGGGACAGCTTTTTTTTTAAAAAAAACAACGCTGTCGTTTGAAAATGGCCGAAGGCACGAATAACTTTTCTACAAGTCGGCAGCATCAGCTCTGTGTGCATGTGTTCTATGACTTGTGGTTCTGATCATCTGGAGCCACGATGATCTTTCGTGTGGACCATCCTCAATGTTAATGCCTGAGCTTGCAAAGGTAATCTTTAGCCAAGTCGCCACTGTTGTCGCTATTGCCACATATTCGATCACTCGATAGCAACCTTGTTGAAACATACTTAGAAAGCGGCGATTGCTGATAAATTATCTAGAAACTGGGAGAATATGGTCATGGAAGGTTATATATTGACACTGTCTCCTAGGCCCTTCCCAGAAAGAAAAATCCGAATAGAAAATAATAGCATTCATTCTCTTGTCGGTTCTGTCGAATCGTAGTGCGACATCGTGAGGCAAGTAGAGACTGCCGGCGTACCACTGGTATAGGCATGACATTGCAGTAATCGTACGACAGCCTCGTGGCCCTCCCTAGTAGCCCGCAAAAGCGGTGTTCGGCCGTGGTAATCTTTCGTGTCGACGGTGGCGCCGGCATCGAGTAGTAATCGTACAACAGCCTCTTGGCCGTTCTCGGCAGCCTGCGATAGCGGCGTTCGGCTGCAGCGATCTTTCGTGTCAACGGTGGCGCCGGCATCGAGTAGTAATCGTACGATAGCCTCTTGGCCGTTCTCGGCAGCCCATGATAGCGGCGTTCGGCCGTAGTAACCATCTTTCGTGTCGACGGTGGCGCCGGCATCGAGTAGTAATCGTACGACGGCCT
>NW_026944150.1:0-29956 GCF_033296635.1 Dichotomopilus funicola
GCAAGGATCCGCATCAGACACCGGATGCGACGCCGACTAGAGCAAGGGCGGCTGTGGGTAGTGGCACTTCTGCCGAGCAGGAATCGCGGCCGACAACAGCAGAGTCGACCTCGGGGCAATCCGTTGCTCCTGCTCCCAATGGCGAAGGGCAAAGGGTCAAAAAGATCAAGATTGTCGCCTCGTCTGGGCAACAGTTTCTCGAGGGACCCAAGAGCAGCAGCCTGTCCCCGTCCAAGAAACGGCCCACCATTGTTCTCAAGAATTCTCCTACAAAGACAAAGATCGAGGAACGCCAGTCTGACCCGGACGAGGCTGACGACGAGTCGGAAGGTGAAGCGGAAGGGGAAGCCGAAAAGGAACGCGAAGTCGAAGAGGAAGAAGCACAAGAGGACAACGACAAGGAAAAGACCCACGACAGCATCACCGCCAAATCACCCCCTGCCCAAGTCGTTGTCGTCAACAACCAGCAGAAGGACAACGACCAAGTTGATAACCCCGCAGAGGAAGAGGCTACCTCGGACATCGGCTCCACGCTCGACTACGACGGTTACACCTCGTCCGATTCCATCAGCGGCGACCGGCTAATGGAGAACGACTGGCAACTCAACCAAGTCCGCACACGCTCCAAGGGCACCAACCCGCGTGTCACGCAGTACTGGCACTGGGTTAAAGACGAGAACCAGCACCCGTACCCACGCCGACCATCGTCCAAGTCCAAGCACCGCCGCGCGCATCACCACGAGGACAACGGCCCGAACCAGCGTGTGGTCATCGAGCACCAGGTCCTCGAGGACGTGGGACCCATCAAGTGGTCCGTCTTCAAGAAGCCGTGTAACTTCCATCTGAAACTGGCCGATATCGAGGAGGTGTCTCACGCTCCCGGTTCTACCAAGGTGGTAGTGACGCATAAGAAGGGCAAAGACGGGCGTGATGTGGGGCCGCGCGGGGATGTGATGGCGCAGTTTAGGCGGGATCGGACCAAGAGGCGGTTTTTAAGGTTTTTGGTTCGGGAGATGGGGATAAGGGTTGTTGCGAGGAGTGTGTAAGTTTCTTCTTTCTTTTACGTTTCTTAAATCTCTTTGGGTTAGGGGCCTGGTTCGAATCCTGATCGGTTGCTAACGGATTACACAGTGAGGCGATAGAAGCGACTTGGAACTCTATCGATCCCGAGATACTTCCTGGGCCGGATTCGGATTAATAATAACAAAACACGTCATAACACAAGGCGGATTTGGAAGGTTTAGGAAAACTGCGTTGGTCTAATCAGACATTGGAGGGGAGAGCTGCGGAAGGCCAGTATAGTCCGGCCCTGGGACCAATTCTCCTTTGTCACGTTCGTTTTTATGGAGGTTGATCAACTCATTACGGCGTTGGATTTAGGACATCGCATTGCGCTCGTTTTTATACCGCATTTTCTTTTTGTACTGCTGTTATTTTATTTGTTCTAGTTCCGTCAGGGCATGGTCGTGGGCTATTAGAAAGGGGAGGGGGGGGTCATTTGTGAGTTTAGACTGAGAATTTATAGGATATGCATGAGCATTGCCTTGCATTGTCTTCCCTATATCCTATGTCCTACGTTGTGGTGTGTGCTACGTTACCCTCATAGAGGTGTCCCGAGTTAAATCCATTGCGAGCAATGGAGTGGTAATTATTCCCCTGATGTGTCCGTGTTCGTTGCTACACGGTTTCGTTCAGGAGACAAGCCGCTATAAACCAGCCCTCCAGGGTGACCTGTGTCTCGGTGGCTTGGGGGACGTGGGGGAAAAGATAAAGGCGGTGTGCCCCTCCAGCGGCAGAATCCCGGCAAACCGCCAAAATTTAAAGTGGGGTACTCCACA
This sequence comes from Dichotomopilus funicola, assembly GCF_033296635.1. Lineage (NCBI taxonomy): Eukaryota > Fungi > Ascomycota > Sordariomycetes > Sordariales > Chaetomiaceae > Dichotomopilus > Dichotomopilus funicola. The sequence continues at coordinate 1,839 of NW_026944150.1, forward strand.
TTCACCATGACGGCGGGCTTCGAAGACCTGCGAGCGAGAAAGCCGACTGCGATAACCGACAATTCCTTTCATTAGTTTCCCGGGATTGACGTCGCCCACCCAAGATGTTGTACGAGACAATTGGCATTGTGAGTAACCTTTGGGGATTTCTCGAAAGAAGCCAGCCGGAGGAGAGTACTAACGAGTTTGATCGCAGGTTCGCCCGAACAGTATCCACGAGGTCAAAGAGTACGCACGCCGACGACCCCTTCCGCCGCCCCCTCTCAGCTTTTCCTTTCTCTTGAGTTCTACAATCTTGTCAAAAACGCAAAACCCACTAACCCTTATACCACACACAAACAGACTCGTCCTCGCGGCCGGCCAAACCATCCTCCGCCAGGGCGGCGTAATCCGCGACGTCGCGAACTGGGGCATCTTCCACCTGCCACGCACCGTCTCTCTACACCAGACCCGCTACTCGAAGGGCCACTACTTTGTTCTGCGCTACGACGCCAGCGTGGCTACCCACCAGGCCGTCACCAGCACGCTACGGCTCGACCCGCGGGTGATTCGCTCCGGTGGGGTGAAGTTGGGGGATGGGAAGCTCGCGACGTTGAGCAAATTTGGGAGGATTAAGTGGGATGAGATGGAGTGAGTGGGTGGTGTTGTTTGGGAACATATGGGTGATATCTTCGGCGCACTGGGGTGTTTCGGGAAGGAATGGAGGAGATTGAAGAGGGGGATTCAAGGGTCATGGAGGGGTGGATGGGAGGAGCGGTAACGGCAAAGGAAACCAGTTTGGGCGACTCCGGTGGCATGTTGACGAAGAATACCGACGTCCGTTATGACGACGCGTCTATGCTATCGGTGTTTCGACAAAAGCGGGCTCTGCGAAGGACCGAGACACAGATGTACGATCATAGCCGTACATGTACGATAGCGTGGAGCTGCTACGACGACGAACGACGAACGACGTACGCGGCCCGGTGCGATAGCGCGGGAGAGATGATAAATGTATCAAAACAAACACTGACACTATACCACCCAACGATTCTCGGTCATGCTGAGCTCTGTAATGTGCTGCTACGCCCAACTTGATGATGCACATTTGCCTCCTGCCCCCTTAACCGCCATCAAAATCATGCCCCTTGACAAACCCTCCAATCCCAATCTTCAATAGAAGACCCATCTCAGCTTTAACGTTATCTCGGTTCCATTTCCCATCAAAACCCAAAACCACCCCCAAATACCACCTCACATCCCATGACCCAACCTAACCCAACCCAGCATGCCAATACCGCGTATACCAATCACGGTAAGTAAAGTGAAACACCCTCCCTCACCTCGCCTCACCTCCACGACACCGGCCCGACTCCTACCCCAACGTTGACCCGGTTTCGTGTTCTCTCGCAATCCCATTTGCCAGGCCCAGTCAGCGTGGTAGCATACCATACCGTATCATACATCGTTTACTCATGCATCCCCACATATTCCCGTGTCGAGAAACCGACCGACCGGCCGCCCGCCCACCTACCCGTCCTTGCCGTCTAGCGCCCGCCCGCCTACTCGGTGCCAGTGGTAACTTTGCCGGGCATACCCCTGGCGACAGGCGTAACGTGGTATGTGGAATTGGCCGACCACGACAACCAACGAACATACCATCAGAGCCGTCCATCGTGAGGAAAACACCGACCCTGATCTGGCCGTTGGTGCCTTCTTGAGGGAGCAGAGAACGGTATTACCTGGTAGCTCGGCATGGAGCGAGTCCCAGCCAGCTCTTCAAGGGTTGCAACAATGAAGGCCGCTGAAGGGGAGCAAGGAGAAGATGTAATCTGGGGGAGGGGGCACATATCAAATTCCCACGATGTCTTTGGCAGGGAAGCAGCATTGTATGGGTGTAATCTTGTGTATGTGTGTATGCAAGCCAGGAATGCTGAGCAATTCCTATCAACACAGGCAGAAAGCTGAGGATATGGTGCTAACTATCCACTTTGTGGCACCCGCTTCCACTTCGCAAACCTTGGTCCTGCCGTATCATGCGGTGTCACGCCCAAACCAAGCCACGCTATGCCCCCTAACTCCCTGATTCACGGAATCTACGACAACCCTTGTACCAAGGTGTTGTCTACTCGGTCCCCGTTGCTACTACGCCCTTCTCGCGACACCACAGGACAAACTCATCGATCAGCCCTGGCCACGCTTGCTCCTCAGACCAGAACCCTAGGGTCTCATCCTTCATCGTCTTTGCCGCAAACAGCCGAGTCTGAGTCCACAGATCCTTACTAACGGTCCGCTTGTATTCGATCTCCTCCTCGCCGTCCTCGCCAGTCTTGACGACGCCGAACTTCTCCTTCAGATAAGTCGTCCATTGCACGAGCCAGTCGACATTAGCGGAGCGCCACGGGTTGCTCGAGGGCTCGTACAGGCCCTCCCAGAACCCGACGGCCACGGCCATGCTGATGGCCTTTTGCGGTGGTTCGCGACCGACCTGGAAGGCGAAGTCGTAGAGGACCTTGAAGTAATCCGAGTCGGTGACGGCTTTGATGATGCGGTCGCGCACAATGCGGCGCTGGGCCGTGATGTCGGTCTCGGTGGGGCTGTGGCTGTCGAGGATGGCGTGGGTCCAGCCGTCGACGAAACCGGATCGGGTGATGGTGCCGATGGCTTCGGCGCGGACGATTTCCAAGACCACAAAGAGTTCGTAGCTGGCCATGTTGACGCCGAGCTCTTCGATGTAAGCCATGGACAACTCAGCGCCAATTTCGGGGATGGGTTCCGAGCTCTGAGCCCGCTCGTCACCTGTGGTTTGCAGATTAGTGTTATGTAACAAAGCCCAGGCTGAAGGGCTTTCTTTGGGAATGAGCATACTCGGAATGAGCTCGTTGAAAAAGCTGTCTAGCTCGGACCGGATCCCGGCCTCCGCACGGTTGGTAGGATGGCCTTGGGTGTCATTGTAGTACCTACGCTCAGCAGATTCTCGTTAGTTACAACCCGCCAGACGCCGAAACAAAACCGATATGGCGAGCACGCCAGGATCCAAAAGTAAACAGTAGAAAGGGGAAATGCCAAAGCAATTAGGGGCCGGACCTTGCCGCCCCCTGGGCCTTTTTCTTTGTTCTCCAGCCCTTGGGCGTTGCTGACTTGGTCGACTTCTGCTTGGTAGCTCTGGGCATGTTGAAGTCGTGTGGTGTTGAAGTCTCGGAATCTGACCCGGCTGCGGACTTCCCCAACGCCATAACCTTCACACGTTCTCGTATTGGGAGTTTAGAATCCGTCGGCGCCGGTGATGGTGCTGATGGTGAACTCTGCACGGCAACCAAGGTAGCATCACTGCTATCCGTTTCCGTCGACCTTTCCACTCGGGGCGGAGATGGGGGGCTTTGTTTTGGTTTGGGAAAGAACGAGCGAAGGAAGTTCCGCATGGTGGCGGCAGGAAGGAGCGATGCACACTTTCGTTGCAGGGTTGGACCAGAAAGAAGGGACGAATAGTTTGGTCAGGAGACCCCAAGGCAGGAATACAAAATCCGAGATGTGCGTATGTCAACACAGAGATGAAATAATGACCGGACAAAGCCTAGTATGACGAACAACCGCTCTCACCACGGGAGCAAGCGATTAAAACAGGCAGAACATGGCTCCACTGGAGACCCTTTTTTTTATGTATGTTCGACAAAGCGAAACAAAGCGATCCTCTCGTTCAACCCAAACAGGGCGGTTTACAGAAGAAAAGGATGCAGCACTGCCCAGGCGTGCACACGCAAAACGATAACGATGGGAGAAAACAACAAAGTGTTTGCCGGGCCTGGCCCACCCCGGATCGTCGTGCTATATGAGACGTGGTGTTGCAATGCCGATCTCAGATTCCAGAACGCCTCGACGGCATTTCTTCGGCCGACGACACGCGCCCGTCCGCCCATACAATATACCCGCCAGCGAGATGGCCACTCGGGAGAAAACGTGGGGGGAGAGCGAGGGATGGAGATGGAGACGTCGAAGGAACGAGGCGGGTGGTGGGAAATAGGAAACAGGTACCCGGAGTACCGGAAACAGACTTCGGGAAAAAACAAAACCAAAAAGTACCAACTTACTGGTTTAACGCAGCATCCAGGTTGTAATTACTGTTTCTCAAGTACTTTCGGTTCCCAATTCCCGTCAGCATCTGCCCGCTGCACTGCACTGGGCTGAGTGTTATTGCATACAAGGGCGCAAGGATCGCAGAGGCCCATCGGTATCGGGCCGAAAGAGACCGCGAGCCCAGCCAGGAAACCTCCGCGTGCCTATCGATCGGTGACACTCGGCGCGGCGGCTCTTAGGATGCGGATAGCCGCGCCGATGGGGGGACTGACGGGGCAAAGGAAGAAAGGAAGGGGGAAAAAAGAAAAAAAGAGATAAGGGGAGCGGGTTATAAACCTACCGCGTTCGCGCTCTCCTTGGTCGCCTTGGTCACCGCCATGAACTGCTCGCCCACCTGAGTCCTCCTCGTCGATGTTGACGGCATTGTGGAATGAGGAGGGAGGGAGGATACGACGGTAACAGGGTTCCAAAATTTAGATGCGCTCCAATCGCTGATCCAAGCAAATCCGTCCGCGGGGCAGCGCAAAGGTATTTAATCTGTTGAGGAGGAGGTTTTGCGCAGCTCGCTCCGTGGGAAGTCGAACGCAGGTTGTGGAGGTGCTCGCGTCGTCTCGCGCAGCGCTCGGAAACCCAAAGGCCTGGGCAGTTCTTCCCCCGCCCTTGGTCGATGTCGTGTGTGTCTGTCGCTTCGTCGCGGGATCCGTTACCGTGGGGTGAGTGCCGTTCGCGAGGCCCTCCGTCGTCGGGTCCTTTTGCTTCCTAGGGATATTTACAGTCGAGTCGAAGTCGGGTAGGAGGGCGAGTTTGTTGGTGCGGCGTTTCGCGCTTTTTCGGGTTGCTGCTTGGAAGCTTGGAGCCTTGGAGGGGCAGCAAGGCGCTGCGAGCTTCAGGCGTCTGAGTGCCTGCCAAGAAAAATTGCAAGCCCCCTGCTCGAATGAGGGGCACCGCGACAGAAATGGGGTCGAATCGGGTCGCAAGACACGCGATAGCGCAAAGATGCAAGACTGGAGATTGGAATCAGGTTGTCCCGCGCGGGGTTCGCAGAGCTGCCCCAAAGTTCTGAGGCAGGTATGGTGCTGCGAACGGGCCCCGAGGAACGAGAAGGGTTGTGAACACCTTGGAACAGTACTTGAGGTACCCTGCGAGCAAGACAGCTGGAGCTCGATACCGCCGAACCTGAAGCTTGGGGATCATCAGATGGGAATTTTGGAAGCGCTGTCGTCGGTCTCAAGCCTTCTCTTCTTTTTTACTAGAAACTAGTGACCGACCTGCAGGCTCGCTAATTTGGTCGGTTCGTTAGGGCAGTGTCCAAAACGAGAGTCAAAGCTCCGCAGCCAACAACAGTTAGTCGGATACCTTAACAAGTTCCGCGCAAGGCTGAAAAAACGTCATGGCGGGGGTCCCAACGGCCGGGCCGCCAGGCCGGGAAGAAGACTGCAGCCATTCCAACCTTGGCATCGCGTTGTATCCCGTAAGGTAGGTAAGTTGAGGCCAGATGGCCTAAAAGGACACGAAGACATTGGGAATCCTAGGTACGTAGGAAGAATACACTAGCAGAAAGCCCCCTAAGGGACACAGGGTATCGCAATTACAACTCCTCCGGCTATCTCCTTCTCTGCTATGATGCATAGTATACGTGGTATGGAAATAAGAGAGGAACAGAAAAGTGACAGGACGGGGGGAACGCCACTCCATGATGGTATGATGTAGAACAGCATGATAACAAGAAAGGTAAAACAAGAAAGGGGTAAAAGAAAAAGCGACATTTGTACCACACCAACGCGAGACAACACTTATCCATCCAGTCATTATAACCCGCGCAGTACACGGGAAGAGGAAAGCAATCCTAGTGTACCTGCCCTTCAACCCCGGGGCCCCCTTTCCACGACCCCCTTCGCACAGCCTTCGCCACTCAATCTCCCGCTGTGCCCGGAAGGTTGGTTAGTCTCCCAACGGCATCCCCTCCAGCCCATCCAACAACCTCCTCCAGTTATCCGCCAGCATCTCGGCATACTTGACACGCTCCTGTGCCCAGTCCTGATTCCACCGCGAGACGTTGTACTGCGTGTGCTGGAAGTAGCTGAGCTCGTCGCGCAGGCACTCCTTGACAAACACCGACCGGTTGTGCTGGTTGACGATGGATTCTTTGTCCTGTTGTGCAGTGGGGTCAGTATGTGGCCCTCCGTTGGGACAGAGGTAGTACAAAGAGAGTCGTAAAAAAGAGAGAAAAAGAAAAAAAAGCTAACCTTGATAATGGCCTCGACAACTTTCTCCACCTCGCCCGGTTTAACCAGCCCCTCGGGCTTCGCCCGTAACCCCGTCAGCTTGGTCTCGTTCGCCGCAATCCGCTTCTCCAAGTACGGAATATTATCCTTATCCAAGCGATCCCGGCGATCAAACAGGTCCCGCAAGCTCACGAGCGCGTCTCGCTGGCGCTTCAAGTCTTCCAACACACCGGCCTCCCACGCACGCGATTCATCCTCCATTAGGCTCTGCGCGGTTCGTAGGTGCCGGCTCATGGCTTCCAGCCCGTCATTGAGCAGCGGCACGTCGTTGGTATCAGTGGCGTATGTGTCTGCGCTGGTTTCTGTGAGAGAGACCAGCGAGAGCGCCACGCGCGCGTGATCGGCCGCAACGCCTTCGGTGCGTTTGACTAGCCGGTCCATGAGGTTGCAAACAGTGATGTACAGCTCGGCGCTGCGGCGGACACCGGCGCGGGTGCGGCTAAAGAGGTCCTCGAGGGTAGGCGGGAGGGAATCCTCGAGACCGGGAGGTAGGGGCCGGCCGGCGAATTCGTCTTGGACGGAGATGGTGGCTTGTTTGCGCCAGACCGAGAGTTCCTAGTACATTGTCAGCATGAGCTACGCAGAGGCAAATTGGGGGTAGACAACATACTGTGGGAACGGTCAAGAACATAATGACCAGTTGCTCCTGATTCATAACCGGGTGCCGAACAAGGGCATTAAGGAACCTGGCCAGCCCACGACGCCGTTTCTCTATAAACGCGCCGTCGTTGGAGAGGTGGTTACCATTCACTGCATGGCCAGTCAGCATAATTCCCCATTACCATTGATAATAGACACGCACCAGCAACTCTCTTCGGCGGCAACAGCGGCAGCACCCTGAATGGATACCGCTTGTGCAGACAATCCAGCAACCACACAAAATCGCTATACCGCCGCACCACCTTGCTTCCCCGCCTCGCGCTCGTGACCTCATAGTTGTGGTGCTGGAAAAGGAAGACGCCTTCCTTCTCCGGCATCAACGTCACCACCACATGTTCCTGCAGGGCTGCGCCCGTCCGGCCCCCACCACCAATGGTCCTGTTGTTGAGTGCCGGTGTCGGAGGGGGAATCCCGGCTGTGTCCGGAGCAGATGGTGCGCTGCCCCCCAGTCCGCCGAAAGGGGCGGCTGGGTTCGGGGATTGTTCACCAAACCCGCCAGCCGGCGCAGTGTTCCCATCAAGAAATCCCCAGTTGTTTGGGGGCTCCGTGACCGACCCAGGCGCAGATGGTGGGACGCTCGTGGTGAAGGTGGAAGTGGTTCGACGGGGTAAAGTCCCCTGGGTACTACTCCCAAAGGAGGTCCCATTCACAACGCTGGTCGATGCCGGTCGCTCCGGGACATTCGAGCGCGGCGGCTCAGGCCCATGGTTATGGTTCCTGTGCAGATCGGGTGTATTCCACGGGTCGTCCTGGTATTCCATCGAGGGCTGCTTTCGGGCGCTGCGCTGGCGGGCTGGAGATTCTGGCTCGGGAACTCGCGGGGGTGTAGCAGGTCGTTGAGGGGGTTTGGCACCCAATTCATCGATATGCGGAAGGGGTGGTGTGGGTTTGTTGACGATCCCATGGAGCTCAGGCTGCGGCAGATCTGGAGTTTGGACAATACGTCAGTCTGTTGTCGATTACAGATTGAGGCCGACCCTATCCAGGCATGCGCAAATGTGCGCTGAGGCCGGGTAAGACGATTCGGAAAGTCGGTGGTTGGGCTCAGATATCACAGAAGCTTCGGTTGATCATGCAGTGATGTATCGCCGGTGCATCACCCAACACCCCGGGTATTCGGGGCAATGAACGAAACGCAGAGTGCGTTGCACAAGCGGGGCATGAGAAAAAAAAGAGAGAGAAAGAAGAGGGTTGGACGCATGTTTACTCACCCCGGCGCCGCTCGTCTACCCCATCCAGACTAACCCCCTCGCCCTCCTGCGCAAGGCCAATCAGCGCCAGCAGCACATTGAATTGGTTCCTGTCCAGCGACAGCTCCTCCTGTTCGTCGCTTTCGGCACCTGGCGCAACAATCCCCATGATGCGCGCCTGGTCGTCCGCGCCGAGCTTCGCAGCCGCCAGCGTCCTCGCTACACCCCCATTCGAGATGCGCCCTGCGCCGGCGCGCCCATCCTCCTCGGCCGCGACGGCGTCAAAAGCGTCGATGTAGCTAGGCGGCACCTCGGACGCGGGCAGCAAACTGCGGAGCACATCGGCGCGGGTCTGTTGCTTGCGCGGCGGGGGCATGTCCCAGGGGGAGTCGGAGCCATTGTTATCATCGTCGGCGAAAAGCGCGGTGGTGGTCGACCGGGTCATGGGCGGTTCGTCTTCGAAAAGCGACGATCGGCTGTTGCCGAATTGATTGCTGGACGAGTGCAGGTCGGGCGACTCGTCCGACGGTGAGCTGCCGAAGAGCGACATCTTCAAGAACAATTAGGAGAACTAGGAGAAGGGAGCGTTGTTGATTGATGGTGCAGCAAAGGTGAGAGGCGCTTGTTGAGCAAGATGATCGCCGCGCAAGTCCCCGACTCGCGCGATGCAGCGGGGGATTGACAGGCGGCCGTTCCTAGAAATCAACTGCGCTCCGAGTCGATGTGCTCGTGGAAACCAAACCAAAATACAAGAGGGAATCGCAACAGAAAACTAGTCAACCCAAGGCAATGATTCCAGAGCTTTATCAACTCATTGGGTAAGAGCGCAACTCGAAAACGTCCAGGGAACCGGCGTCGTGGGGCTGTCGTCAGCACAGGAGGCGAAACAATCCGAGGGGTTGGAGAAGGCGCTGTGGGAGAGAGAGCTGCAAGCCGAACAGGGGTAGCTCAGTTGGGGAAATGGGGCGCAACAGTCGCTCAGCCACAGCATCTGCACGTTGCACTAGCCACATATCGAATTGACAGTCCCAAACAACTCGAGCAGCCTACAAATCATGTCATACATTCGAATGTACACTTCAAATCCAGCGTATTGTACACGGTCACCGCTCAATTCCGGCCGATGCCCCGTCTAAAACAACGTCACCACCTCCTCCCCGCTCTTCTGCACCTTCCGCCTCACCGGGGTAGGCGCAGTCCCAGGTACCTTAAAGTACAGACTTGGCGACTCGCCCGGCTTGAGCTTATGGCTCAGGTACCCACGGTGTGCTGGATCACGGTAGTACTCAATATCCTCACGGCCAGTCGGGTCGGGCAGGCGATAGTAGTGTTTCCCCTGCAGTTGGAGTCTGGCCACCTCCTCTTCCACATGTTCGGCGCCCACGGGCAAGGGAGTTCCCGAGTTGAGACTCGTGCCGTTCACAAGCCGCCTTATCGACTCCTTCGTGTAGAACCGCGTTACAATCTTGCCGCCGGCCGCCTCAACGGCCTGGATAGCCGATGCCGAAGCCCGCGAGACCATGATATCAATGGGGTTTTTGAGAGTCGCGCCGCCACGGGCGAGGAGCTTGATACCATCCTTGATGTCACGGCCGATGACTCCGGAACGGATGATTTCGCGCGGGGTAATAGGCTTCGTGATGTCGATACGGCCCGTGTCGATCCAGGCCTGGAGGCGGTCGATGTTGAGTTCCATCATCTCCGGGGCACGGCTGGTTCTTGTCAGCAACAATTTCAAGCACAATAGTCCCCCAAAGGGGACAAAACCACAATGCAGAGGGTGCCCTACTGGTTGACAAAACCCTTCATGCCATGCTTGACGATAAGCGGTGTTTGACCACCTTGGAACCACGGGTTCACTTTCGAGCGCGCCTTGGTACCCTTCTGACCGCGACCGGATGTCTTGCCGTATCCAGACGACGGACCACGGCCCTTTCGAATGCGCTTGTTGTAGGCGCCCCTGTTGTCGGACAGACTCGCGAGAATCGAGGCGTTGCGGGTTTGTTGCGTCTGAGGGGTGATCGGGCGTTGGCTCTGCACCGACAATGCAGCGAAGAGCGAGACCAGCCCGACGGGCCGTGACCCTGCGGACACCTCAATTGATGCCGCGCAGCATCGAGCCGCTTGGGCGAGCGGCAATCGTGGTGGCATATCGGGTGGTGTGGTGGATTTGGCGGCGACAGCTGCGACTGCGCTCCATCAAAAATTGGTTCGTGATGGTCCCTCGCTGGTTGCGGGGCGTGGGCCAAAACTTGGCTGACTCAGCATATACTGTACCTCGTATCAGATACGTAAGTTACCCGGTAACGATCATGAAAGTTGTTTTCCAAAACCAATCAGTGTCTCCCATCACAACACCGTTGTCTTTTGTCTTTTATTTTCTGGTTCTAGGTCTAGCTTGTCTGGTAATAGTGTTTAGGTGTAATTCTTGGTCATGAAACATGGCTGCGCTACTCCCCTCAAATCTACAACTCTAAACCATGAAAAGCTCAGGAAAATATTAGAAATGAATCCGGAAAATTAATAGTTCGCACCACAATGTTATTGCTGCTGGGTGTGTCACGAGCTTGGATGTGGAATCCCTTCATCAATAGCTGCTGATGGATTCAACTGAGACAACACGAAGGGCAATGGTTGAGACCTTTTGCGTAGCTCGTCGTCTCTCGGGACCCTGCTTTACGATACTTAAGTTGTCCGAGTTTAAATCAAAGTCGGCGAACAATGAGGCTTAACGTTCCATTCGGCCAACGCCAGCAGACCTACAACCGCAGTATGGAGGTACACAGAGACTTTACGCTTATATCGCACGTTGAATCATTCTTATAATCATGAAAGAAGTAAAGCTAATTTGGTCCAGTCCGACCAAAGTGTAGGCATAGATTAATTAACGAATCAGAAAAGGCGAGGGAAGTGGCAGAAATCAGCAAAATGTCAGAACTGACAAATTTGGGGGCTTCATACTTCTCACGAGTATGACTAGTTTTGTTCTGAGCATGAAAACATGGTAATTCCTCGGACATTTCCGACAATGGTTGCGAATTCATGGGATCGTCGGACTCTGTCCGAAATTTTGTTCGTAACAACACTTGGTCACCGAGGAGCGGGGGCGGCTGTTGGAAAGCATACACCATTAGATCAGTCTACAAGTTACCTAGCACCTTGGCTAGAGACGCGATGCAAATCTTCAAGTTCTCATCGATAGGTTGACAGCTGCGGGCGTCGAGAAAATAGGCAAGGCTCAACGCTACCACCGCAAAGAACAGGAATGTAGCACACGAGCAACAGCCGATTTTCCGTTTTCTCCCATCGATCGTAGGTATAATTGCCGCAGTTAATGCCTTGGCGGTGCAAAACGTCGACCGAGCCGAGAGCTTGCCTCTGCCTTGGCTGCAGTGACCGACATCGAACATAGTATGTGACCACGTGCTCTCGACCCGAACTGAGCAGACCGGAGACCCGGCACAGGGTCAAGAGGCGAGAAAATCCTGCCGGGGCCACCGAGTGAGCCGCCCAACTGTGGCCAAACGTTGGACTGCATAAGGTTCCGCAGCTGAGGCCCAGGCATTTTGGTCCCTGAGGCTTGGGACTGCCGTGGCGAGCAAACTTGGCTTGGGTTAGGTCCGCCTCGGCATGGGGGGCGTTATGTCTGCCGGGGTCACCATGTGTCATTCTTTTTCTATCCTTAGCACTAGTGGAAACACTAGCCATATGGGAGGAGCATAGCGGGAGACGCGAGAGAGTGTCGCGTGGGGTGGGGGAGAGGGGTTGTTGTCTTCTCTGTGCATGCGGCATCCCGCATGGACCTGACACCTACACTACACGTGTAGTCCTGGCATCAATACTATGTAACAACAGCGACAGCGTTGCAGTGTTGGAAGAGAAATTGGGACTAAAATATTGACACCTGACCAATAATGAATATGGACGGCACCGAGGTAACTCTCGCCTCGAGAGCTGAATTTTCCTTCGGTGGAAACCGAGCAGCCCGAGAGGCCAAATGCCCGCAGCCAGCCGCACCGCGGTACGGCCGCAGTTGGAGTTGTGGATGGGATGATGGATCAGAAGTCGACACCACCACAGCGCTTTGCCAACCCACGTGGGCCAAGGACAGCACCAGAAACAAGCAAATCCAAGCACTTTGGCAAAACTACCCAAGAAAACGGGACTTGGGTTGAATTTTGGTGCTTGGCGCCTTCCTCCGGGGGAATCGAAGTTCAATGGCGCGGCTACGCCAAGAGAGAGGCGTTCGGGGAAGGCACGATTACGATGTCGTGATTGGTCTCACAGGCGCTTGGCATCGCTTGGCTGGTAGCGGGCCGGTCAGCCAAGGGGGACAGACGCTCGGGCCATATAATAGGCGACGAATCAGAGCGTCCGTTTGCAGCACGTTTCACGTCCTTCCACCATGTCCTTCGCGAAGACCAACATAATCGGTTCTCTCCACATCCAGCTCATGCGCGCGGGCAGCCCACGGGCATGTTTCCAACTGCCCACAGCCCACTGCCTGCGAGTGACGCGAGAATGCCTGCGACACGCATTCGGCCGTTCCCCGAAGCACGGGTTTGACTGATTTCGACACCGAAATGGACTTTTTCTGCACGCCATGCAGGGGCCACGCCGGGGCCAGACTGCCTTGGCGGCCGAGACAGCGGGCTTCCACGAGGGCTTGTGAGGAAATCCGCAGCGGGCCAGCAGGCCGAGAGATTGTCATAGTGGTGGTGGCAGTGGAAGGAGGGATCGATGGATGGATGGATGGGGCAACGCAGCTCCGAGGCACACACACACACACTCGGATGTGAGCCTGCCGTTTTTCTTTCAAATAGATATATCGTCGCACTCCCCGGCCCCAAACCTTCTACCCTTCTTTCTCTGGTCTATCTCGCATCACCCCTTTCCGAGTCGTCGAGTCCACAGCGAGGCCTTGCCCGCATTACCGACAATCACCATGACGCTCGACGCTTACACTTACGTCTTTGCCATTGGCACCATCTTCGCCCTCCTCGAGGCCTACAACAATGGCGCCAGTACGTGAAATCCCCTTCGCGATCTTTGGTTTGGTTTGGTTGGAGTTCGAGTTTTGTTCCCTGCCGTGGGTTGCTGACCTCATTCTTCTTACAGACGATGTTGCCAACGCGTGGGCGACGAGTGTTTCGTCGCGTTCCGTGACCTACCGTCAGGCCATGGTTCTGTGCACGATTTTCGAACTGACAGGTGCTCTCGCTGTCGGTGCCCGGACTGCCTCGACCATCAAGAACGGTATCATTCCCAGCGACGCTTTCGGTGACAACGCCGGCGTCCAGCTTCTCGCTTTCGCCTGCTCGTCCGCTGGTGCCGGTATCTGGGTGATGTGGTGCACACGCCATTCGGCTCACGTCTCGTCCACCTACTCCCTGGTTTCGTCCATCGCCGGTGTTGGTGTTGCCGCTGTCGGTGCGAGCAAGGTGCAATGGGGTTGGGCTGGCGGCCAGGGTCTCGGTGCCATTTTCGCCGGTCTGGCCATGGCCCCGTTCATCTCGGGCTGCTTCGCCGCCATCACCTTCATGCTCATCAAGGTTACCGTGCACATGCGCAAGAACCCGGTGCCATGGGCCGTTTACACCTCGCCGTTCTTCTTCCTCATCGCCGGTACCGTCTGCACGCTCTCGATCGTCTACAAGGGCTCGCCCAGCCTCGGCCTGGACAAGAAGCCGGCATGGTACATCGTCTCTGTCACGCTCGGCGTGGGATTCGGTCTCTTCGTCCTCTCGGCCCTCTTTTTCGTTCCCTTTGTCCACGCCAGAGTCGTCAAGAAGGACCAGGATCTCAAGATCTGGGACATCATCCAGGGTCCCCTTCTTTTCAAGCGCCCCACGCCCACCGATGCCGAGCACCTGCACGCCAAGGTCCCCGACTACGCTGTCGTCCAGCACTCGAGCGGCTCCGAGACCGATGTGTCTGAGAAGACTAAGCAGGCGCCCGCGACCAAGGAGGTCACTTCCGACGAGGTTGCCGCTCTCCCCGCCAGCTCGGCTGCCTCCGACAGCGAGAAGAACGCGGTCCCTTCCATCGAGTACACCTATGAGCAGTACCAGCAGCTCCTCCGCGACGCCGAGGATCGCCACCACGCCAACCTTCGCACCAAGCGCGGTCCTCTCGGCTGGGCCATGCGCACCCTGCACAACAACCGTCTTTCGGCTGGCTCGATTCACGAGACTCACAACCTGATTGCCACCGTCAAGCGTATCCCCGCCCAGATCATCGTCGCCATTTTCTACGGCATGCACTACGACATCCACACCGCGCAGGTCGGCATCAACAACTCGCCCGAAGGCCGCCGCATGGCCCGTGTCTACAGCCACGCCCCCAAGTACCCCAACGAGGTTGAGCATCTGTACTCGTACGTCCAAGTTATCACTGCGTGTACCGCCTCGTTCGCGCACGGCGCCAACGATGTCGGTAATGCTGTCGGTGTCTGGGCTGGTATGTACGCTGCCTGGTCCAAGGGCACCCCCAGTGCCTCCAAGGAGGACGTGCCGATGTGGCAGTTGGGTGTCACCGCGGCTATGATCTGCATCGGTTTCATCACCTACGGTTACAACATCATGAGAGGTATGTTTTTTCCCATCCATTGCCTGTATCGGAATTGAATCGCAGCTAACACACTCTTATAGTCATGGGTAACAAGCTCACCTACCACTCCCCAAGCCGTGGCTCGTCCATGGAACTGGGCGCTGCCATCACCATTCTCATCTTCTCCCAATACAAGCTCCCCGTCTCGACCTCCATGTGTATTACCGGCGCCACTGTCGGTGTCGGTCTGTGCAACGGTACCTTCAAGGCTGTCAACTGGAAGCGTGTCGGGCTCCTGTTCTTTTCCTGGGTCATGACCGTGCCGATTGCTGGCTTGATTGGTGGGTGTCTGATGGGTCTGGCGCTCAACACTCCCCATTGGTAGAGAGTGTTGGAGTGAGCGGGCGGTTGAGATTTGGTTGTGCTTTGAAGCGGTTTGTTAAGGGGTTGTTCATCGGGGTTGTCGAGGGGATAGACCATTGCATAGTCAGGTTTTTTTTATCTGTTGGTGGGAATCATAATACCCAATCATAAATTCTTTCTGTTATAATCGAAACCACTTTGATCTTCAATTCATTACCTAGCTAAATTTGCTGTGCCCTGAAAATCATGATGATGTTGACTCGCCATCGCGAGATTTCCCTGTTTCATTACAGCATGTCCCTAAGTCATCACGGTATCTGTGAGATTGTGGGCTCAAATATCTTGCAAAAATACACACACCGTCGTGCAGACATTGTTTCGATCGTTGTGGAAGTGTGTGTACCATCCCACGACATGGCATAATCACCCGACCATCACACAAAGTCGGACCGGTTCATTGGCATGCTGACAGTCATCGTCCGCTGGGGTCTCAGTTTCAGGGGCAGATCGGGAAATCAACACAAACTATAGGGGCGGCCAATTAGAATAGAGAGCGGCGCATGTGTCCGCCCCCCCTGCAGAAGGTTGCGCTCACATTTTTTAGTTAACGTCGCTTTGTAACATTAGCTGGAGCTCAGAAGTACTATGTAGGTAGGTACAAGTTATTTTTATTCGAGCTGTGAGGTGAGGCTGGGATGTTCTTCCTTTTACGGCAGGTCGTGACACGTTGGAATGAGAAAACAAAAACGAAGGATTCGACGCCCATTATATACCAACCAACAAAGGGAACAAGGAAAAGGGGAAATAGCAAAAGCTCACCGAGCAACCATCTCTCGGTTAGATGGGTACGTACCCAGCTACGAAACCCATTACACCCCAGATATGAGCTGTTGAGCCAACCAATATCTATGGCGGAGGATTTTACGTCGGGCAAGCAGCAGCCGAGCTCTTGGAAAGAAAATTGCAGCCGCTAACCGTGAGCCTCCTATGCTGAGCGAGTCGAGCCGTCGTCTTCGTTGAGAGCTTACCAGATTCGACCCCGACACAGGCGTGCCCTCCTGAGAGGCTACCGCCAGTGACTGTTAGGCCATCTAATTACATATGCCCTCTCATTCCTGTTACAGCAGGCCTTGTCCTCAGTTCGGTTGTAGCCCGATTCTCGCCATGGTCAGCGCTTCCTTCTTTTTCTTTTCTTTTGTAAATTAGACACTAGAAGTATTAGTATAAGCTCAGATATCAAGATTGAGCTAATTACTCCCCTATAAAGCCAATATAGTATAAGTAACAATGCCTATATTTGATCTCTAGAATTTAGTCACCTCCCTCTATGTTAAGATGTAACAACCTTGCCCTTTACCTGTGGTGCTTCAATATAACACAAGCGGCCTTTACCGTTACCCACTCCATGTTTGTCTGAATGTGCGTGTGGGCGGGATATTTGACGGGAGTGGGATTGGGTGATGGAAGGAGGAAACTACGAGTGTTGAGTGAAATGAGATGGTGGGGCTTTCGAGGGGCGCGCGCCTTGGCCCCAGCGGTACCGCCAAGTTCACAAGGGCGGCGGCTCGATCACATGGTTTACCGCTGGCCACAAAAGGTCAGCCATCACCATCCTTTAGTTGCCTCACAAATGGCAGTTGGCGGCTGTCGTTGACACCAACGAACAGGTAAGAATGGGCATGCAAGATCCTTTTAATTGCCTAACCACCTCGCTCCTAATTTTCCACGATCCACACCAAGCATTGCGCAAATCTCGCTCTTCCGCACCTCGCCAAACATGCAAACGATATTGAACAAAGTGCGTCAGCGTTTAGATCCGCGACCCCAAGTCCAGATTATGTCGGACTTGCACCTCGAGGTCGGGCAACAATATACGTTATTTACGTTTCCCACCACCGCGCCATTCTTGATACTAGCGGGCGACATCGGCCGCCTGATTGACTACCAGGGCTACCACAGCTTTCTCGAATTACAGGTCACACGTTATAAAAAGGTGTTCCTAGTCCTGGGCAACCACGAGTTTTACGGTCTAGATTACCAATCCGGTATCCAGGAGGCGCGACGACTGGCGCAGGAACCGTCCCTGCTCGGCAGGTTAGTGCTGCTGCACCGCGACAGGTGGGACGACCCGGACTCCGACCTGACCATCCTCGGCTGCACCCTGTGGTCAGCCATCCCAGAAGCATCCTACGGCATTGTCGAGACCAGAGTCAGTGACTTTAAAAAGATCGACCAATGGACGCCCCAACAGCACAACACCATCCACCAGCAAGAACTCGCCTGGCTCCGCGAGCAAACCCGGCAAGTACTAACGGCCAGCACGCCGCAGAAACGGCGGCTTCTCATCGCGACCCATCACGCCCCCTGCGTTGGGGGGACGGCCCGGCCGGACCAGGTTAGCAACCCGTGGAGTCCGGCCTTCGCGACCGACCTGGTGGACCAGAAGGGATGGGACGGTATTAAGGTCTGGGTGTTCGGGCATACCCACTACTCGTCGCGCCTGACGCGGAACGGTATCAGGTTGGTGTCGAACCAGCGGGGATACGTGCTTCCGGGCAGCGCGGCGGTGAGAAAACAGGGTGGAGAAGGGAGCGGTGGGGAAGATTTCGATCCTGTTTTTGTTGTAGTCGTGTAATGCACCAAGATACACGCCCGATTCCTGTCGTCGTTGTGCTGTCCGGATAGTTGGAGATACTCCCAAGGTACGTCAACGAGCGTGCCATTTGTGTTGGCGGATTATATTTTCCATTGTCGCTCGGCGTTCATCAGGCTCGCCGGCCATATCTTGGGAATGGTACTGGACTCAGATGAGTGCAGCCATATTGATGATTGCTGTTGGCTCTAAAACGAACAACGGAGTATTGGTGAATGTTGAACTGCAAGGGGTGTGAGGGGCGATATAAATGAACGAGTAACACTGCAGCTCATGGCGTCGGTTGGGGGACGTTGAGAAAACGGTTGAGAAGTTGGCCTTACAAGGAGTGAAAGCTGAGATAGATTTCAGGCTTCCGTAATCACCCAAGCATGCAAACAGAAATCCAGTTTTTCGCTCGTTAGTGAGCGAGGGTGGAAACAGGAAATCCGTTAATTAGTTTCGTCTATATCTTCCCTCCTTCCCAGGGGCCCCTTTACTGTCTCCCCCCTGACTTGGACCGCAAGTCTGAACGGGAACTAAAAACTCATATGACCAACCTAACACTGGCGAGTGATATCACAGCGGAAGTACCGAGTAATTTGGGAGCACCTACTGGCACACTTCAGGTCACGGGTGCCGGTCCACGACTCTTGCGAGCCACTTGCTGGGCCAGGACTTTGATCGCAGTTTCAGCAGGGACGGCAACTATGTATATACGCCCATAAATATTGTCGGCGAACAAAAAGCATGGTTACCTCTTGATTTCACTGACTTCACCAAAAACCTGGAACGGTAACCGGCTTCGGAAAACGTGAAACTACCACGTTCAAGGTCAGATGAGTTGCGGATTCATTCTAGGAAGCATGTGTTGGTAGATGGTGGCCTAACTAGCCCTGATATGTTACAGAGTACGAGGAGGTGGAGTAGAACGGTATTCGTACTCATACCTCTCTCATTTCTTGTGGTAATAGGCAAACACGGGGTGTGACGGACTAGTCGGCCATCAGCGGTGTGGGCGGGGGGAGTTAAACCCCATTACTGGACTGCGGAGGACTGCGGAGGTGAACGGCGATGAGGGATTCATGCCGGCGTATCTTTCTGCAATCATCTTTTGAGAGATGAAGGGTTCTCTGGCTTCTTGGCTGTGGGGAATTGTGAATTGTGATTAGAAGCTTTTTGTTCTCTGAGCACCGGTTTCAAGCTGGGGTTAGTTGGCTTATGTCGACGGCGGGAGAATTGTCTGTGAGACGACACTTAGTGATGTATTGAGGAAGTGAATCTAGGTTGTCGGAGTTTGAACCGCCAGATGGGGGTGTGACTTGGGCAACGATGTGCTGTTATTCTTATCCCCTTTGGCCCGATGGTTAGATCCCGGAATAACTTAATATTGAATAACTCACCTTGCCCGATGAAAAGTATGTCCCTGCCCCAATTTGGTTACATGCATCGGACAATCGGTGTTATTTTACCATTTCCGTTGATGACGAAACCCTCCCCCGTTTCGTCTTGCAACCTTGGCATCTTCACATTGATTGCCTAGCTCGGACTCTCTTCCTCGCTTCGCAAATCACCGAGTGGACATAATATCACTGGACGCGCATATTGTTACTTAGCCACTGTTTCGTTTTTCGCGTCCATACTTGAGTGTCTTTCTCGGGGTGTTGTAGATGCCCGTGGTCCGGGGCCATCGTTGCATCGACGTTGTTAAACGGCAGTCGTCGGCATACCGTAAATGAGCTCGGATCAGTTTGTTCTGCATCCGCGGGCCGCCGTTGGATGTTGGCGAGTTGGGTGGGTTTGTGTAATTATCCCTGCAGTGCATCGCATGGCATCAAAGGCAATGTGTAACCCAATTTGGTTGTTAATATCGAGTGGAACTTCTAGAATTGATAATCATGTCTCCGACGGGGTTTCCAATTGACTCAGAAACCTAGCACGATTTCCATCTGAGACTTGTACTTTGAGCACGGAAAAGTCAGGCGTGGTTTTGGTTGTTGATAAGGCCCCCAGTGATTTGGGAACGAGCCAAAACAGGAAAAGCGAGCGTTGAGAAACCCGGTGCGAAACCGATGAAATATGTATGCCACGTCGGATGCCCGTCCGGAGCCACTGATGATATGATACGGCCAAGACGATCAACAAGACCGAGCCGGCAGTTGCTACGCGTCGAATTTGGCGCAGCTCGTGGGGTTTACAACAGGCGAGTTCATCTAAAAGTTTCCGGACACACTAAAGCGTGAAGCATTTCAGCTCGACTTGAGTATCAAGTGTTCATTAGGTAACCGTCTGCGGTGAGAGTCGCTCAGCCACGCGCGCCTGGCAAGCGGATGTTAGACCGTTTTGCGTGTTGCGCATCGACTGGTAGGGCTGAGCTGTGGGACTCTCATCCAGCGGAGACATATTCGTGAGCAGCACGGAGACATTTTGACGGGCCTGGAGTGACTACAATTTTTAAGGGTTCCAAAGGGTTGCTTATTTGGCACGTGGATGAATGGCTTTTCGAGGCGATTTCGTGCTCGTAGTTCGTTATCTTCCTGGTGAGTTCGAGGTGAGGTTCTGTAATTTACAAAGCGTCGGACTTTAGCTCAGTGGGTCAGCTCGAGTTTGGTCAGTGGGTCACCGCACAGCGGAACATGGAAAGAGCAGGGATGTGTTAGCGTCCGCAGCGGGAACGGACGTTCCGTCTCAGGCCCAAGCTCCAGCGGGCAAAACTGACATTTCCACTTCCCCTCTTCACGAAGGAACGAGAGAAGCAAGATCTTACCGTTCCTGGAACTTTTCCAACATCGCAGTTTGCTACTCAGGCTTACCAACCCACCAGGGTTCAGGCCATTACACTAGCCATCTGAGCAGCCGCTAAACCGGTCTTACCGGTTTCGCTCTCGCTCTCCAACGAGTCACAGGTTTCTTGACGGCGGTCGAAAGCGACTGGCAAATCCTTCCCCGGTTACGTTGCGGGCCCATCCCGGCCACCCACCCCCGAACATCCTCCTATGGTCCCATCACACCTTAACCGCCTTGACCGCCCCGCTTTCCCCCCCCACGGGACGATGTGAGCATGGTGGCATGCCAGAATCCAGGCAAATGTCTCCGCGACCCACCGGCAGGCCTTAGTAGACCCCCATAGGGATTTTCGGAGGGGGGACGTTCAAGATGCGACGTCATGTGGGTCAAGCTAGAACCTGGTACCGTTCCGGAGGTTCGGACTCACTCAAGTTCCCGGCCCTGGCACGGTGAGCTTGGAGTGTACAACGCAGCGGCAGGGCAGGTCGGCTCTGCGGGGGTGTGTATTTACCGAGTCGACCCGGTTGCAACTTGCTGGGATGTGTCAGGGGGCTCACGAAGCGGTTGAGGCTTGGGACGTACTGGAGGTTGACCCACAAGTAAGAGGGCGTATTGCGTATAAGACTCCGTCTGCCGGTTTGATATAAAGGAAGCTGACCTCATGGTTGTCTCGTTCTTCCGGGTCTTGTCACCACTGACCACACTCACTTACAACAACGAGTTACACTGTCTAGTACATACTTAACTAACTATGCTTCTCGACTCCCTGCTCGAGCAGGATGCGTCCGCGCTCCTCCGCGTGCTCGCCTACGCTCTCCCAATCCTCGTAGGCCCTACTACTAACCCCCCTCCACCTTGAACATTTCATACTGATTAACAACCCCCCAGATCCTCCTCCCCATCCTCCTCACGGCCATCTACAACCTCTACCTCCACCCCCTCCGCCACCTCCCAGGCCCCTTCCTCTCCCGCGCTCTCCCGTTCCCCCACGCCCTCCGCATCATCTCCGGCTCCGGCCACACAACCGTGCACCAGCTCCACGAGCACTACGGCCCCGTCGTCCGCATCGGCCCGGACCACGTCAGCTACACCGACCCGCGCGCATGGCGGGACATATTCGGCCACCGCGCCGGTGAAGGCCTGCAAGGGCGGGAGGAGAACCCGAAGGCGAGATTGTTTTACGCCGCGCAGATCATCGAGCGTGAGGGGGACGTGCCGAATATCTTGACGGCCGATCGGGAAGAGCATGGACGGTTGCGTCGGGCGGTCGCGGCTGGGTTTAGTGAGCGGGCGATGAGGGAGCAGGAGGATTCGATTAAGGGGTATGTGGATCTGTTGGTGGAACGGCTTCGTGGGCAGAGTGAGCGCGGGAACGAGGTGGACATGGCGACGTGGTATAACTGGACGACGTTTGACGTGGTGGGGGATTTGGTGTTTGCTGAGAGCTTTGGGTGTTTGGATAGGGGACGGAGTCATCAGTTTGTGGACTTGGTTACGGGCATTGCGAAGCAGTCGGCTTGGTTCACGGCTATGAAGTATGTGGGGATGCACAAGGTGCCGGGGTTTAAGAGAGCGTTGAATATTGTGGTTCGCTGGCTGGCTGCGGACTCGTTTTCGGGAATGCAGAAGAATATGTTGGACAAGTTGCGGCATCGGTTGGCGGTTAAGGAGGAGCGGTCGGATTTGTTTGAGGGGCTGGTCAGCAAGCGGGAGGAGTGGGTGAGTTGACTTTGCCCTTGTGTTACTGCCTTTTTTTTTTTCTCTTCTCTTTCTTCTTCTCTTTTTTTTCGTCTTCTATCTTCTTCTTTTATTGTTTTATTCTATCTCTTTTTTCTTGTATTTTATTTTCTTTTTCTTTTGCTTTCTTCTCTTCTTCTTCCCTTTCTTCTTTTTGTCTTCATATCTTCTTTTGTTTTCGTTATAAAATGAAGATGCTCACCAGAAACCAATACCAGAACCTCACCGAAAACCACCTCCAATCCAACGCCACCCTCCTCGCAGCCGCCGGCTCCGAAACCACTGCCTCCCTCCTCTCCGGCGTAACTTACCACATCCTCGCGAACCCGGCCGTCCTCGCCCGCCTGACCCACGAAGTCCGCACCGCCTTCACCCACTCCAGCGACATCACCATCGCCGCCGTCTCCCGCCTGCCCTATCTCCTCGCCTGTCTCAACGAGGCCCTGCGCCGCCACCCGCCCACGCTGAGTAACCTGCCGCGGGAAGCACACGAAGGTGGGGAGTCGATTGTGGGCGATTGGGTACCGCAGGGAACGGTGTTGGAGATTCAACAGTATGCGATGAATCACAGCTCGCAGCATTGGCATGATGCGATGGAGTATCGGCCGGAGCGGTGGTTGAATAAGTTTATTAATGATGTGTCCGGGGAGACGGTGGATATGGGGGAGAAGGATGTGGATGGGGATCGGTTGGAGGTGATGCAGACTTTTAGTGTTGGGCCGCGGAACTGTGTGGGCAGGAAGTGAGTTGTTATCCCTTGGTCTTCTCCCATTTTGACAGAAGTGAACGCTAACTGGATATGATAGTCTCGCCTACGCCGAGATGCGGTTGATCCTGGCCCGGATGGTGTTCGAGTTCGACATGGAACTGTCGGAGAGCAGCAAGGACTGGAAGCAGAAGATGCAGGGGTTCACCATCTGGGAGAAGCGGCCGCTGCTGGTGCGGTTGACGCCGGTCAAGAGGTGAGCGGCGAGCGGTTGATTATGGGCGGTATTATTATCAAAGACTGTACAACAATAAGGAGTGGTATTTTGAGAATTATGAGTGTACATCCCCCCTTTAACCTTCTAGTTATACATTATCCCCCAGACCTGTTCCCATAACATGTGATTACACACACCCTACTTACTCTCCCCCTTGGCCCTCTTCTCCAACTCCGCAATCTTCACCCCCGCCTTCTTATACCCCTCCTCCCCCTCCAACAAATCCAAATACTTCCACAGCCTCGGAAACCGTTCCCCCACCGTCCCCTTCCCATCACCCACTTCCAACCCCGCAAAAGCATTCTTCGCCTCGCGGATCGGGAACCCCATAAGGATATCCGCCGTCGTTAGTTCGGCACCGCACAAATACGCTCCACCTTGCGGTGCCGTCTCAAGCTGGGATTCGAGAAAGGCGAGGTGTCGGAGGATTTCGGGGAGGAGGAAGGCGGCGTAGAGTTTGGAGACTATGGAGCTTGTTATGGGCCGGATGAAGAAGGGGATTTTGGGGCCTTTGAGGACTGGGTGGGGTGTTAGTCCATCTCACTTCATCATTCAGCGAAGTAGGGCAGGGGGGGATGATAAATAAATAAACAAACAACGTACTATCCAGGATAATCCCAACCAGAATCGGCGGCATCAAACTCCCCTCAGCATAATGCAGATAATACTGATACCGCAGCCACTCCTCCGTCTCCCCGCCTACTTGGCCTTCCTCACCCTCGCGGTACTGCCTTGGTAGAAGGGAGGTTTGTTTACCAAAATGTTCGGTCAAATACTGCGCGATGACGGCGCTTTCGGCGAGGATGAGCTCCTTCTTCTCTTTGGGTTGAGAACCGCTCCCTGCGGAGGATGAGGCGGAAGACGAAGGGGTGATGCCGAGGACGGGGGATTTGCCGAGGGGGTGGATCTTTTGGAGTTCTGGGGGCGCTTGCATGTTGGCGTCGCGGTGGAAGATTTGCACGTCGTAGGAGAGGTGGAGCTCTTCGAGGAGCCAGGCGATGCGCTGGGCGCGGGATTCGTTGAGCCTGGGTGTTGTTAGTGTTGGGACGGTATAAGATTGTAAGAGTGTAAGTGGCCGGGGAATGTGGAGATACGCACCAGTAGAGGGTGATTTTGGGTTGGGAGGCCATTTTGAGGTGTCGGAATTCAGATATGCTGAGAAAATAAACGGTGATGTATCTACTATGAACAAGGTATTCACCGAACGTTGCTGAATATACTGGGTTGATTCAATTCAACATCGTGAGATTCATCAGTCTATATACATTTTCTTAACCCCGGCCTCGATCGGGATTCTTCGCGAATTCTTATTTGCACCGTCGCATTCGCACCCGCAAAAGGAGCCCTGCTAGGCTGCACTTGGCGTCGGGTCAGCAAACGGCCGGTTTTGATAGGCTCGGCACTCGCCTGGCATGAGGAGGGAATGCCCATCGGCTGCGTCGGGATGGTCAGCTTGACAATATTGCTCGGGTTGGTCACGGGTTATTTTGAGTCATGAAAAGTGCTGTGCCTGGGCCTCAGGTGTCGTGTGGAATCTTGACTTTCCCGGATTAGCATGCTTGTTGTGTATTGACCAAATTTGTACATTGGCCCTTGAGACGGGGTTTCCTCCGGACAGCTCCACCGTGGCCCGGGTATTTTTGTCACAACGCCAGACCTTGGCGTCATCAGATTGCGGGATGGGCGAAACGGCAGGCGCGATCCCGCAAGAGGCATGCAGGGCGCTCGAGCCGTCAACCGTGCTGCGCATAACCTGGGGAGCCAATCAGGGGCTGAGCTTTGGCCGTTTGCCTGGACCTGATCTCGCACCTTCAGCCTGGAGAGCTGCCGCCTGCGAGAGCTTCTCTTCTTTTATTTGGGCATTTAACAGTGAGCCGGAAGATTTCACCGATATCCACCCGCATGTATTGCTGCTAGTAGATGGAATTTGGAAAGCCGGCGGATCTACCGGAATTGTCAGCGTTGCCGCTCTCATAATCCCATTTTCTTGTTCTCGCCATTCGTTTTCCTCTCATAATGCCGTCTCTCTCTTTCCGCCGTCGCAAGCCTGCGGCACAACCGTCAGACTCAGACTCAGAGTCGCCAGAACCACCACGGCCCCACCTCCTCACGCTCCCCGGTGAGATCCGGAATCAGATCTACGCATACACGATCCTCACACGGCGAGTCGTCCCGGTCACCTCACGCGACCGTCTGCGACAGAGACTCGAGTACCCGCCGTTGCGGCCTCGATTGCCCAAGTTATCGCCATCAAACCGGGGTCACGGGGATGGAACAGCATCAGTAGACGACGTCGACCTCCCGTGGTATCAAACGAAAAGACCGAGAAAATCCACCCCGCTATCCTGTCTCCTGCCGCTGCTGTTGACCAATTCCCAAGTCCACCGCGACGCCGCCTCGTTGTTTTACTCACAAACTCGCTTTGTCGTGCTCCCCGAGCATTTACCGCCGCTGAGCACCCAGGCGAATCTGCTGTTCCGTGGGTTTTTGGATGTCATTGGCCCGCGCAATGCAGCGTGTGTGCGGTATCTACAGGGCGTACCGTTTCCCCTGAATGGGAGCGCGCTCATGGAAAGGGTGGGGAGGAGGGTGACCCGGCCCCGCGGAGACCAAGATGGCTCCGAAGAAGAAGAGGAGGATGCCGACCACGATGGCACCGAGGCCGAGGGCGAAGCCGAGACCGCAGCCATTGACGGACCGGGACAATCCAACAGCCACAGTAGACAAGCCTACCTCGATCTCGACCCAGACTTTGCCTTCGACTTCGACTTCCAGCGACACACCCCACACCTCACCACCACCCTCCGCTCATCCCGCGCAGCCTTCCTCCCGGCCCTCGCCCAGGCCTGCCCCAACCTGATCTCGCTCTCCTTCGACCTGCGCTGGAACAACATGTGGATCCGGGTACTGACCCCTTACCCACGCACCCTACGCGCCATCTGCGCGCCCATCGACACCCAGCTGCGGCAGGCTTTTCCCGGCCTGCGCCGCATCCGGTTTGAGCTGACCGGGCAGGAGTCGATGTGGCAGAACCACGGGGAGAGGAGGGGTTGGAATCGGCCTCAGCCTGTTACGGCGAGGGAGTGGGCATGGGTGCGGCAGGCGCTGGGGAGAGGTGAAGGTGCCGATGTCGATCCTGAAGGAGAGGAGGGAGAGAGAGGAGAAGAGAAAGGGCTAGGATGGGAAGTTGGAGTGGTGGACCACGATATAGAGCCTGATGTAGAAACGGACGAGGAGGAAGAGGGAGAGGAAAGGTCTATATACCGCCGGTCGGACGCGGCGAACCACTACTGGAGCCGGGACTTCTCCCAGTCTCGCCCGCACTGGGAAGACCGCATGCCGCCGGTGTATGGCCCTGTGCAGGCGGCGTTCACGTCGGAGATTGAGGATGCACCGACGCGGGCCAAGTATATCAAGGCGAATATCACGTATGCGTTGTTGCGGGTGAGGACGAGGAAGAGGAGGTTGAGAAGGTGGTTGGGGGGGTCGCAGCAGATTGTTTAGCTAACGGGGAGAGTTTACTAGTTCACGTTCGGAGTTATTTATGATTTGGGAGTGGTTTTACTATGTAGGGGGAGTTTATGGAGTAGAGTAATTAATGCAAATGATACCCACGGTCACCAGGGGGTTGTTTGTGTCTCAGTGGTGAGACATGATTGTACACTAATTATGTCAGGACCCAGATTCGGAATCTCGTCAAAAGACGTTGAATGTCTGACGGCCGTTTCGGCGTTTTGGATATTTTTGCTTCGAATCTTGAATTACATTTTTTATTGCTGGGAGTCAGGTTCGGGTTGATCTTGGGAATGCTTACACCTTGCAAGTAATTATAGCTACACGTGTAGGTATTTTTACCATCACCACTTGTCACACTGTATGCTCTGCGCCTTCAAACCATCAAACAGGTCATTATTGATTATGCACTATCCCCAAGTGCACAAGAACTTCAGCACAACTCGGGCCAAACACAACTCGAAAATTGCCCGCCAAAAGGGGGCGGCGTCAAGCCAAGACTTTACCCCGAATGTACATACATAATAATACAGTATGTACCAAGAATACCAAAGTCCAATGCAGGCTTATTCTCGAGGCTGTGCACGCGGAGAAGCAACAACCACCCGTTGATCCCTCATTTTTCTTCTGGCCTGTCCTTCATTAACGACCGTTGTCACCATTCTTCATCCCTTGCATCCCTCCTTGACGACCTGTCAAGGACGCAATTCAAATTTGAGCGAGCCGCGAATGTAACCTTTTGTCGCCATCATCGGGCTTCTCTTCTCACGGGCGCACACACTACCGACGACTATCCGCAAAATAATTGGATTACAGTATTACCAGCTTGCAATGTCATCCCCAAGCCCACTAACCCCCCTCCCCCTCCCACAAACCCTCGACCACCTCCTCGCCGCATGCACCCGTGTCTCGCAGCTCGTCCCAACGGCGTTTGGACTGCCTCCGGATGCGCTGGATAATCTGCGGGGTCAACATGTCCATGGGAACAACAGCAACAACAACAGCAACAACAGCAACGACCGAAATGGGGGAAATGAAGATGACGAAAAGGCAAACTACCGCGTTTACAAACGCGCTATTCGCGTGGAGTATGATTTGCAGATACACGCGCGCGTGCCGCTTGAGCAGTTGCGGGGGACTATGCTGGGTGGTTCTGGTTCTGGCTCGGACACAGAGTCGGATGAGGAGAGCAGCAGCAACAACAACAACAAATGGGGCACTATCCGTCCAACACGGAAGAGTCTGATTCAAACGCGGGAACTGGCGGCTGTGCTGGGGGCGGGGGGGCAGGTGTTTAATGCGTTGGAGAGGGTGTTGAGGGAGTTGGGGGGGTTGTATCAGGGGGGTGATGGGAGTCAAGGTGGGA
>NW_026944151.1:0-28763 GCF_033296635.1 Dichotomopilus funicola
GGGAAGTTCTCCAGTAAGCAATACAACTTGTTCGCTACCAGTTGCTACGAACATTAAGACCAGATCATTATCTTATTATAAACCTTTTAGCTTTACCGAATCACAACCCTAGCTACCTTACCTTCAGTAAACCCTTACAGAGTGTGGTTAAGACAATTCGTCATACGTTACTTACTCCCTTTGTTTCTGTTACGGTTCAGACGAAGGTACCTGACATTATAAGCACCGACATCACCATAACCGAAGACGGATATCAGGTCCTATAGACCGACGAATAGGCCAGGACTATGTTCATCGTATTACAGAAGAAAATCAAGGAGCTCGAGAGCAAAACCAAGACCTAAAAGGGGTAGCTCTCGGAGTACGAAGACAAGGTCGATGGTGTCCAGAGGGCCAAGCTCAAGATCAAGGCTCCTAAGAGGTTTGACAGCAAGAAGGAGGACCTTATACGTTTCCTTACGGAGTTGGCCTCTTATATCGAATACTATAACGACTAGTTCCCTAATGAAGGAACCAAGGCCCGTTATACAGCTTTAAGGCTTACCGGCCAAGCTGTACGATAGTTCAAACCGACTCTTAGCAACTACGTCATATATAAGGACATTAATAATACCCTACCGTTTACCCAGAAGGTCTTCAACAATTTTAACGACTTTAAAACAGAGTTATAGAAGGTATTTGGTGATCAGGATAAGAAGGTTTATACTTAGGACCGGCTTACTTGACTATACCAGAGCAAGTCTGCTATAGCTTATACTATACTGTTCCAATAAGATACCATTCAGGCTAGGATTAACGAGGATAGGCTAATATCCCTATTCTATAACGGCTTAAAGGAGGAGGTAAAGGACAAGCTCTATAAGGAAGACTGCCTAGATGACCTTAATAAGTATATCGCTAAAGCCATCTATATTAACAACTGCCTTTATACTAGAAGACAGCAGAAGAAGGGACAGCAGAAGCTAGTAGTCAGGGTAAACCACACTAATAAGGGGAAGAAGCGACAGGGAAGCACAGCCTATAGCACCTAATCTAGACCTATAGAGGTTAATACAATCTAGACCCAGTAGCCTAATAAATAGCCTTATAATAAGACTAATATCACTTGCTACAACTATAGGAAGAAGGGCTACTATAAACGTAAATATAGGAGCCTATAGAGGCAAGGTAGAACGCCAGGCCAGTAGTCTCCTATACCAGGATATAAAGCCGCTGTCATTAAGAAGGGAGTCAAGTTCAAGGAAGTTACCGCCAGCAGCTATAGGCAGGACGACTTAGAGGACATATACAACAGAGAGGCATACCGATACCACTTCAGAATAGAGGAATAGTTCAAAGGCGAGAACTCAGACGATAAGAAGGACTTAAGGACCTCTAAGGTCAAGCTTTCAGATGTCGAGGAAAAATTCTACGTATATCTATAAAAGCCTATCGACAGCGACGACGAACGACTCTAGGATGATCTATATAGATAAGTAGCGCCGCCGTATACTGTAACCACTACAACTAAGGAGTAAGGTCTTACCCTAATACAAGACCAGTAAGGTTATTAGGGAACCACTGAAGAAGGATAAATTCCAGGACCTAACCTTCAGTATATAAGGAAGAAGGTACTTAAGGGCTGAGGAACAGTTAAACACCTTAGAGAAATACTACTAGGCTTGAAGTATAACTATTGCCTATTATAAGGACAACTCTAACACGAAAATCATATACGACGGGAGTTCTAGGGGGAATATAGGTACTAGCAATAGGGACTTAAGGATAAGGAAGACGAGTAAAAGTAGGTACAGGAACTCTATACGCTTTACCTCGTAGAACTCATCAAGGCAGTTAAAGAAGGGAAAGGGATTCCCTCGTAGGTAACTAAATAGGTGGCTGAATACCAAGCCACTGGCGCTATATACTATTAAAAGGACTTAGGAAACGACTTCAGGCCCTTTAAAGGGCCTATAAACCATTAAGCTCAGAAGTAAAACGACAGGTTATATAGTATAGGAAGAACTAATATAAATGACAACCTTATAATAACCTCCTAGCTAGCCTAATAGAGGTAGCTATAGTATAGGACCAGGACTAAGATAATAGTGTCACGGACTGATGGCCAACACATTGGCTGGGCACACGGACCAGTCAGCAGCAACCAATCAGGAACCAGCACGGGAGTGATCGATGGATCGATGGAACGATTGCAGGATCACTCAAAACGCCAAGCATAGGTGATCGATAGATCGTGGAGCGATCACCACGATCAAGGTATAAAGGTATTTAGGACACTCTCTCTCCTAGATAGTATATAGTCATTCGTTCTAGAGGACTCTGGGAGTTCTCCAGTAAGCAATACAACTTGTTCGCTACCAATTGCTATAAACATCGAGACCAGATCATTATCTTATTGTAAACCTTTTGGCTTTACCGAATTATAACCTAAACTACCTTACCTTCAGTAAACCCTTATAGAGTACGGTTGAGACGATTCGTTATATGTTGCTTACTCCCTTTGTTTCTGTTACGGTTCAGACGAAGGTACCTAATATTATAAGCACCGACATTACCATAACTGAAGACGGATATTAGGTCCTATAGACCGACGAGTAGGCCAGGACTATATTCGTTGCGTTGTAGAAGAAAATCAAGGAGCTCGAGAGCGAAACTAAGACCTAAAAGGGGTAGCTCTCGGAGTATGAAGACAAGGTTGATAGTATCTAAAGGGCTAAGCTTAAGATCGAGGCTCTTAAGAGGTTCGACGGTAAAAAGGAGGACCTTGTATATTTCCTTATAGAATTGGCCTCTTATATTGAACACTATAATGACCGGTTCCCTGATAAAGGAACCAAGGCCTGCTATATAGCTTTAAGGCTTATTAGCCAAGCTATACGATGGTTTAAACTAACTCTTAGTAACTATATTGTATATAAGGACGTTAATAATATTCTACTGTTCACCTAGAAGGTTTTCAGTAATTTTAATGACTTTAAGATAGAGTTATAGAAGGTGTTTAACGATCAGGATAAGAAGGTTTATACTTAGGACTGGCTTACTCGACTATACTAGAACAAGTCTGCTATAGCTTACGCTATACTATTCCAACAAGATATCATTTAGGCCGGGATTAACGAGGACGGACTAATATCCCTGTTCTATAATAGCTTAAAGGAGGAGGTAAAGGACAAGCTCTATAAGGAAGATTGCCTAGATGACCTTAATAAGTATATCGCTAAAGCTGTCTATATTAACGATTACCTTTATACTAGAAGATAGCAGAAGAAGGGATAGTAGAAGCTGGTAGTTGGGGTGAACTACGTTAATGAGGGAAAGAAGCAATAGAGAAGTACAGCCTATAGTACCTAATCTGGACCTATAGAGGTTGATACGATCTAGACCCAGTAGCCCAATAAACAGCCTTGTAATAAGACCAGTACTACTTGCTACGACTGTAGGAAGAAGGGCTACTATAAACGTAAATATAAGAGCCTATAGAGGTAAGGCAGAACGCCAGGCCAGTAGTCTCCTATACTAGGATATAAAGCCGCTGTCATTGAGAAAGGAGTCAAGTTCAAGGAAGTTGCTACTAGCAGCTATAGGCAGGACGACTTAGAGGATATATATAACAGGGAGGTATACCGGCACTACTTTAGAATAGAGGAATAGTTCAAAGGTAAGAACTTGGACGATAAGAAGGACTTAAGGACCTCCGAGGTCGAGCTTTTAGACGTCGAGGAGAAATTCCATATATATCTATAGGAGTCTATTAATAGCGACGACGAACGGCTTTAGGATAATCTATATAGATAAGTAGTGCCGTTATACGCTGTAACTACTATAACTGAGGAGTAGGGTCTTACTCTAGCACAGGACTAATAAGGTCATTAGGGAACTACTAAAGAAGGATAAACCCTAGGACCTAACCTTTAGTATATAAGGAAGAAGGTATTTGAAGGCCAAGGAACAGTCGAATACCTTAGGGAAATACTACTCAGCCTAAAGCATGACTACCATCTGCTATAAGGACAACTTTAACGCGAGAACTGTATATAACGAGAGTTCCAGGCAGAATATATATACTAACAACGGAAACTCGAGGATAAGGACAACGAGTTAAGGCAGGTATAAGAACTCTATACAGCGTACCTTAAGGAACTTATCAAGGTGGTGAAAGAAGGGAAGGGGATTCCCTTATAGGTAACGGAATAGGTGGCCAAATACTAAGCCACAGGTGCTATACGCTACTAAGAAGACTTGGGAAACGACTTCAGGCCCTCTAAAGGGCCTGTAAACCACTAAGCTCAGAAGTAAAACGACAGGTTATATAGTATAGGAAGAACTGGTATAAACGACGACCTTATAACGACCTCCTAGCTAGCCTAGTAGAGGTAGCTGTAGTATAGGACTAGGACCAAGACAATAGGCTCTAGGTTATTGCCAGGTAGAAGCACCTATAGGCCTTAATACTAGTAGATAGTAGCTTACAATCAGACCTTATCAGCCCTACCCTAGTCAATAAATACAGGATCCCGTAGAGAATAAAGAAGATACCTTACCTAGTATAAGGACTATTTATAACCCAAATAGTCAGAAGAGAAACTGAACTTCTAGATATAGAGGTAGAAGGAAAGACCACGAAGGTAGTGTTTGACATCGTAGATATAGGAACCACTAAAGATATAATCTTGGGGTTGCCCTGGTATAAGGAATATAACCTAGATATCAGTTAGAAGGATAGTAGCCACCTATAACCACATGACCCACGGGAGTACCCAACCAACAAGATAGGAAGTATAAGAAAGGAGCTACAATAGGGTAAAGCATAAGGGAATATAACCCCTATAAGCCCGCTGTAAGAAGTAACCAGCAACGAACAACAAGCTCTAGATTCTAGGAAACGTAGTCTACGATAATAAAAGAAGGTATAGGTAGATTAAGAAGTCGCCGTTATCTTAGTCGATACAGAAGGGAAGCTTATAATCGAGCAATGGGTCAGCCTAGTTAAGGTAGTAAATATTAAGTATAGAGGAGAAAAGATCGATATACTTGAGGTTATAAGCGTCGAAGCAGGGAACAATAAGTTCACCTACTACAGGGGGACTATAAAGACTACTATAACTGGCAAAATTCCCTAGGAGTATAAAGGGTACCTGGCATTTCAAGCCAAATATCTTAAGGGACTCCTAGAACATAGACCTTAGGACTATAAAATTAAGTTAAAGGAGGGAGTATAGCTTAAGTTCTTCAAGGTTTACTATATCAACGAGAAATAAGACGCCGAGTTAAGGAAGTATTTAGACGACAACTTGAAGATCGGGCATATCCAGCCATTAACTTCACCCGCTAGATATCTAGTGTTATTCATCCCAAAGAAGGATAGGAAACTTAAGATATATATAGACTACCGACAGCTGAATAGCGAGACTATCAAAAATAGATATCCCCTACCATTGATTTCAAGACTCTAAGATCAGTTAGCTGGAGCTCGATACTTCACCTGTCTCGACCTTCTAATAGTATATACCTATATCTATATTAAAAAGGGGGATAAACGGAAAACAGCTTTCAGGACACCTTATAGATACTTCGAGTACCTGGTAATACCCTTTGGCCTTACTAATATACCTATAACGTTCTAAGCAGTAATCGATCATACTATTCAGCCCTATCTCGATAAGTTTACAGTATACTACTTAGACGATATTCTTATCTACTCTAAGATATTCGAGGAATACCGATAGTATATATAATAGGTACTCGATACACTATATAAAAGTCAACTATCGGTCAATAAAGAAAAGAGCGAATTTCACGTCTAAAAGACAGTTTTCTTAGGCTATAAAATCTCACCCGGTAAAGTCAAAATCGAACCTCAGAAAATCCAAGCAATTGTAGAATGGCCAACGCCTACTAACACTATAGAGGTTCAGGGGTTTATTGGGTTTACAAATTTCATCTGGATGTTTATCCAGAACTTCGGCAATATCGTACAACCACTATATAAACTTACCAAGAAGGGAGCCGAGTTCAAGTGGAAAGACGCCCAGGAACAGGCGTTCAGGAACATTTAATAGAGTATCCTGGCAGATCTAGTACTCTTGTTACCAGACCCTAATCTACCTTTCGAGGTAGAAGCCGATATATTGAACTTCACAATCGGGGGATAACTCAGACAGAGGGACAAGAACGGGAAGTTACACCTAGTGGCTTTCTTCTCGAAGAAGCTAGACGGGCCCTATTTCAACTACCCTATCTACGATAAGGAACTACTTACCATCATCGAAGCATTTTAAGAATAGAGACTATACCTTAGCAGGACGACCTATCTGGTATAGGTCTATACCGACTATAAAAACCTCAAATACTTTATAACAACTAAAGTCTTGAACGGGCGATAGACTAGATAGGTAGAGTTCTTATCAGAATTCAACTTTATAATCAACTATAAGAAAGGTATAGAAAATATATAAGCAGATGCCTTAAATAAAAGAACTGATCACTAAGATAGTAATACACTAGAAGACTTGCTAACGCTACTATAACAACAGACAGACAGTATACTCTACTATACCTTATAACCAATTGAAGACTATAAGATTACAGCCGTTTAACGACAGACAGAGGAAGAAACGCCCCTATAATAGTTTATAGAGTACTATATAGTCTTTAGGGAAGAAAGAGGAGGACGGGAATTTCAAGGAATTATTGCCAGTGGGGAACAGACCGACTAGGAAACAGACCTAGAAGCAAGTACCCCTGGCCTATAACTGGATAGAACAAGGCTCTAGTACTATGATAAGGCCTATATCAGGACCTAAGACTAGAAGGACCTTATACTCGAAGTATACTAGTCAAAACTTAAGGGATATATAAGAATCGGGAAAACAGCCGCCAAGATTAAACAACACTACGATTTCCCGTACCTTAAGGGAAAGGTCAAGGAGGTTATTGACGAATATAACCTCTATAGACAAAGCAAGCCAGGGCAATATAAACCCTATAGGTTATTATAGCTATTGCCTGTCGCCGAACGACCATGGAGTCTAGTAACTATAGACTTCATTACTAAGTTGCTGGAATCCAAGGACCCTACGACGCAGGTAAGGTACAATAGTATCTTTACCATAATGGATAGGCTTACCAAGTAGACCTACTTCCTACCCTATAAAGAGACTTGGATAGTAGAACAACTTACAGATATACTCTATCGGTATATCACATTAATCCATACCTGGCTGAAAGAATAGATTATAGACCGGGACACTAAATTCACGTCAAAATTCTAGTAAGCACTTATAATAAGGCTCGGAACGAAAAGCAAGTTATCGACAGTATACTATATATAAACGGACAGCCAGATAGAACGACTTAACCAGATTATTAAATAGTACCTATAACTTTACGTCAACTTTTAACAGGACAACTAGGTTAAGCTATTACCTATTATATAGCTGGCTTATAATACTATAGAAACTAAGACGATAAAAGTTATACTATACTTTATAAACTTTAGGTATAAACCTAACCTAAGACAGGGACCTAATGTTGAGGTACCCTAGGCTACTATTAAAGCGGATAAAATAAGCTTACTATATATAATACTTAAGAAAGAGCTTGAGTTTATAAGGAAAAGGATAAAAAAATTCTACAACTAGAAAAGGCTTAAGGGACCTTACCTAAAGAGGGGGGATAAGGTCTACCTCAGTTTACGAAATCTTAAAACCAAACAACCCAATAAGAAACTCGACTTTAGGAAGATTAGGCTATTCAAAATCGACAAGAAGATTTCAGAGAACAACTATACCCTTATACTCCTATTAACTATAAAACTAAGAACGAACGTTTTTCACGTAGTACTATTGGAACCAGTACCCAAGAACTTACAACTTAATAAGGATACTAAGGCAGAGGACAAGGAAGAAGAATAGAATATAGAGGAAATCCTTGACTTAAGAATCACAAAAGGGCAACTGGAATATTTAGTCAAATGGCTAGACTTTAGGCCTGAAGATAACTCGTAGTAACTAGCGGAAAATTTAGTCAACTGTCTAGAGAAGTTATAGGATTTCTACTACCAGAACCCTAGTTGCCCTATATACCTAGAAAAGACTAGTCGAAGCTATCGTCAAAAGGTATAGAGGAACTAGGAACGAGGAACGATAGTCAGTAAAAAAAAAAAGAAAAAGGTTATAATAGAGGTTAAACCTATAACCTAGTATAATAATAGCCCTAAACCCCCTCTTAGAGGTGTTTAGGACGGCTAACGCTAAGCATATACGTTACTACTATACTATACGACTATTTTATTTGTTAAAAAACGACGAAACACTTACTTAAGAAAGGAGGGGTTAAGGATATTTAGGGAGGAAGGAACGGCTGAAATAGGAGGACCGGCAGTAGGTTTCGATACGGCTAACGCTTCTACTTCCTCCCGCTCTATATGTTCTAACTCCTCTACTGAGTTAATACCCCTTAATACAGCTTATATCATCTTCTTAAACCACGTTCGTTTTTGCTTTTGTAAACGAAGGACCTATTCCTCTATAGCTATAAGTTTATCTTCCAGCTTTTAGTATTGAGCTATAATAGTATAAAGCTATAAAGGGGAAATACTAAGAACGTCGTAGTTTAGAAGCTTAAGGCAGATATACTCGGTATACCGAGAGGAGTTAGTAACGGAAACCTTATAGGAACCAAGGCTATACGATAAATAGGAGGAATAAGGCTATATGACGGATAAACTGTCGGATAATAGTATTATAGCTAGGAGATAGTTAGCTTAGAGGGTTAAGGAGATAGACTTTCGCTTAGATACTTGACCTATCATTTTAGACAAAGAGTATATATAATATAGGAGGGAAAAATAGAATATATACCAGCAAAGAACCTATAGCCTTTTAGGACAAAAGCCTTAGAGGAGGGGCATTGTATCACAGACTGATAGCCAACACGTTGGCTAGGCGTATAGACCAGTCAGCAGTAACCAATCAGGAACCAGCATAGGAGTGATCGATAGATCGATGGAACGATTGTAGGATCACTTAAAATGCCAAACATAGGTGATCGATAGATCGTGGAGTAATCACTATAATCAAGGTACAAAGGTACTTAGGACACTCTCTCTCCTAGATAGTATATAGTCATTCATTCTAGAGGACTCTGGGAGTTCTCCAGTAAGCAATACAACTTGTTCGCTACTAATTGCTACGAATATCGAGACCAGATCATTATCTTATTGTGAATCTTTTGGCTTTACCGAATCACAACCTAAACTACCTTACCTTCAGTAAACCCTTGCAGAGTGCGGTTGAGACGATTCGTCACAAGTCTGCTGCCCGTTTAAGACTTTAGTCGTTATAAAGTACTTGAGGTTTTTATAGTTGGTATAGACCTATACCAGGTAGGTTGTCCTACTAAGGTATAGTCTCTATTCTTAAAATGCTTCGATGATGGTAAGTAGTTCCTTGTCATAGATAGGGTAGTTGAAATAGGGCCTATCTAGCTTCTTCAAGAAGAAAGCTACTAGGTATAACTTCCCGTTCTTATCCCTCTATTTGAGTTATCCCCCAATCGTGAAGTTCGATATATCGGCTTCTACTTCGAACGGTAGATTAGGGTCTGGCAATAAGAGTACTAGATCTGCTAAGATACTCTGTTGAATTTCCCTGAACGCCTATTCCTAGGTGTCTTCCTACTTGAACTCGGCTCCCTTTTTGGTAAGTTTATATAGCGGTTGTATAATATCGCCGAAGTTCTAGATAAATATCCGGACAAAGTTTGTAAATCCAATAAAGCCTTGAACCTCTGTAGCGTTGGTAGGTGTTGGCTATTCTGTAATTGCTTAGATTTTCTGAGGTTCGATTTTGACTTTGCCGGGTGAGATTTTATAGCCTAAGAATACTGTCTTTTAGATATAAAATTCGCTCTTTTCTTTATTGACCGATAGTTGATTCTTATATAGTATGTCAAGTACTTATTATATATACCGTCAGTGATCTTTAAATATCTTAGAGTAGATAAGAATATT
The DNA here is from genome assembly GCF_033296635.1 of Dichotomopilus funicola. NCBI lineage: Eukaryota > Fungi > Ascomycota > Sordariomycetes > Sordariales > Chaetomiaceae > Dichotomopilus > Dichotomopilus funicola. The sequence goes on from NW_026944151.1 coordinate 10,013, forward strand.
ATTTAAGTAGTTTACTATAAACTTATCGAGATAGGGTCGAATAATATGATCGATTACTGCTTAGAACGTTATAGGTATATTAATAAGGCTGAAGGGTATTACCAGTATTTAAAGTATCTGTAAGGTATCCTGAAAGCTGTTTTCTATTTATCCCCCTCTTTAATATAGATATAGGTGTATGTTATTAGAAGGTCGAGATAGGTAAAGTATCAGGCTCTGGCCAACTAATCTTAAAGTCTTAAAATCAATAGTAGGGGATATCTATTTTTAATAATCTCGCTATTTAGCTATTAGTAGTCTATATATATCCTGAGTTTCCTATCCTTCTTTAGGACGAATAATACTAGGTATCTAGCGGGTAAAGTTAATAGCTAGATATACCTGATCTTTAAGTTATCGTTTAAATACTTCCTTAACTCAGTGTCTTATTTTTCGTTAGTATAGTAAACCTTGAAGAACTTAAGCTATACTCCTTCTTTCAACTTGATTTTATAGTCTTAAGGTCTATATTCTAGGAGTCCTTTAAGATATTTAGCTTAAAATGCCAGGTGTCCTTTATATTCCTGGGGAATTTTGCCGGTTATAGCGGTCTTTATAGTCCCCCGGTAGTAGGTGAACTTGTTGTTCCTTGCTTCGATACTTATAACCTTAAGTACGTCGATCTTTTCTCCTTTATACTTAATGCTTACTACTTTAACTAGGCTAACCTATTACTCGATTGTAAGCTTTCCTTCTATATCGACTAAGACAACGGCGACTTTTTAGTCTACCTATACCTTCTTCTATCGTTGTAGACTACGTTTTCTAGAATCTAGAGCTTATTATTCGTTATTAGCTACTTCTTATAGTAGGCCTATAGGGGTTATATTCCCTTATGCTTTACCCTATTATAGCTCCTTTCTTATACTCCCTATTTTATTGGTTAAATACTCCTGTGGGTTGTATAGTTGTAGGTGGCTACTATCCTTCTAACTGATGTCTAGGTTATATTCCTTATACTAGGGTAACCCTAAGATCATATCTTTAGTAGTTCCTATATCTACAATGTTAAATATTACCTTTATAGTCTTCCCTTCTACCTCTATATCTAGAGGTTCGGTTTCTCTTTTGACTATTTGGGTTATAAATGGTCCTTATACTAGATAAGGTACCTTCTTTATCCTCTATAGGATCCTATATTTGTTAATTAGGGTAGGGCTAATAAGGTCTGATTATAAGCTACTATCTATTAGTATTAGGGCCTATAGGTGTTTCTACTTGGCGATAACCTAGAGCCTATTTGTGACGAATCATCTCAACCGCACTCTGCAAGGGTTTACTGAAGGTAAGGTAGTTTGGGTTGTGATTCGGTGAAGCTAAAAGGTTCACAACAAGATAATGATCTGGTCTCGATGTTCGTAGCAATTGGTAGCGAACAAGTTGTATTGCTTACTGGAGAACTCCCAGAGTCCTCTAGAACGAATGACTATATACTATCTAGGAGAGAGAGTATCCTAAATACCTTTATACCTTGATTGTAGTGATCGCTCCACGATCTATCGATCACCTATGCTTGGCGTTTTAAGTGATCCTACGATCGTTCTATCGATCTATCGATCACTCCTATACTGGTTCTTGATTGGTTACTGCTGACTAGTCTGTATACCCAGCTAACGTATTGGCCATCAGTCTGTGATATAATGCCCCTCCTCTAAGGCTTTCGTCCCGAAAGGCCATAGGTTCTTTACTAGTATATATTCTATTTTTCCCTCCTATATTATATATACTCTTTGTCTAAAATGGCGGGTCGAGTATCTAAGTGAAAGTCTACCTCTTCGACCCTCTAAGCTAACCATCTCCTAGCTATAATACTATTATCCGACAGTTTGTCTGTCATATAGCCTTATTCCTCCTATTTATTGTATAGCCTTGGTTCCTGCGAGGTTTCCGTTGCCGACTCCTCTTAGTACGCCGAGTATATCTGCCTTAAGCTTCTAAACTACGACGTTCTTAGTGTTTCCCCTTTATAGCTCTATACTATTATAGCTCAATACTAAAAGCTAGAGGATGAACTTATAGCTATAGAGGAACGGGTCCTTCGTTTATAAAAGCAAAAACGAACGTGGTTCGAGAAGATGATATAAGCCGTATCAAGGGGTATTAACTCAGTAAAGGAGTTGGAGTACGTAGAGCGGGAGGAAGCAGAAGCGTTAGCTATATCGAAACCTATTGCCAGTCCTCCTGCTTCAGCTACTCCTTTCTCCCCAAATATCCTCGACCCCTCCCTTCTTAAATGAATGTTTTGTCGTTTTTTAACAAATGAAATAGTCGTATAGCGTAGTAGTAGTATATATACTTAGCATTAGCTGTCCTAAATACCTCTAAGAGGGGGTTTAGGGCTACTATTATACTAGGTTATAGGTTTAACCCCTACTATAACCTTTTTCTTTTTTTTTTTACTGACTATCGTTCCTTGTTCCTAGTTCCTCTATACCTTTTAACGACGGCTTTAACTAGTCTTTTCTAGGTATATAGGGCAACCAGGGTTCTGGCGGTAGAAATCCTGTAACTTCTCCAGGTAGTTGACCAAATTTTCCACTAGTTGCTATAAGTTGTCTTCAGGCCCAAAGTCCAGCCATTTGACTAAATATTCTAGTTGCCCTTTTATAATTCTGAAGTCGAGGATTTCCTCTATATCCTATTCTTCTTCCTCGTCCTTTACCTTAGTATCCTTGTTAAGTTGTAAGTTCTTGGATGCTAGTTCCAATAGTGCTACGTGAAAAACGTTCGTTCTTAGTTTTATAGTTGACGGGAGCGTAAGGGTATAGTTGTTCTCTGAAATCTTTTTATCGATTTTGAACGGCCTAATCTTCCTAAAGTCGAGTTTCTTACTAGGTCGTTTGGTTTTGAGATTTCGTAAACTGAGGTAGACCTTATCCCCCCTCTTTAGGTAAGGTCCCTTAAGCCTTTTCTAGTTATAGAATTTTTTTATCCTTTTCTTCACGAACTCAAGCTCTTCCTTAAGTATTATATATAGCAAGCTCATTTTATCTACTTTAACAGCAGCCTAGGGTACCTTAACATTAGGTCCCTGTCTTAAATCAGGTTTATACCTAAAGTTTATAAAGTATAGTATGACTTTCGTCGTCTTGGTTTCTATAGTATTATAAGCCAGCTATATAACGGGTAATAGCTTAATCCAGTTGTCCTATTGAAAGTTGACGTAAAGTTATAGGTACTGTTTAATAATCTAGTTAAGTTATTCTATCTAGCTATCTGTTTATACGTGGTACACTGTCGACAACTTGCTTTTCATTCTGAGCCTCGTTATAAGTGCTTGCTAGAATTTTGACGTGAATTTAGTATCCCGGTCTATAATCTATTCTTTCAGCCAGGTATAGATTAATATGATATACTGATAGAGTATATCTGTAAGTTGTTCTACTGTCTAAGTCTCTTTATAGGGTAGGAAGTAGGTCTATTTGGTGAGCCTATCCACTATAGTGAGGATGCTGTTGTACCTTACCTGCATTGTGGGGTCCTTGGATTCCAGTAACTTAGTGATGAAGTCTATGGTTACTGGACTCTATGGTCGTTCAGCGACAGGCAATGGCTATAACAACCTATAGGGTTTATATTACCCTGGCTTGCTTTGTCCGTAGAGGTTATATTTGTCAATAACCTCCTTGACCTTTCCCTTGAGGTATGGGAAATCGTAGTGTTGTTTAATCTTGGTAGCTGTTTTCCCGATTCTTATATATCCCTTAAGTTTTAACTGGTATACTTCGAGTATAAGGTCCTTCTGGTCTTAGGTCCTGATATAGGCCTTATCGTAGTACTAGAGCCTTATTCTGTCTAGTCGTAGGCCAGGGGTATTTGCTTCTGGGTCTATTTCCCAGTCAGTCTATTCCCTACTAGTAATAATTCCTTGAAATTCCCGTCCTCCTCTTTCTTCCCTGAAGACTATATAGTACTCTATAAACTGTTATAGGGGTGTTTCTTCCTCTATCTATCGTTGAACAGCTACGATCTTGTAGTCTTTAATCGGTTATAAGGTATAGTGGAGTATACTATCTATCTATTATTATAGTAGCACTAGTAAGTCTTCTGGTATATTGCTATCTTGGTGATCGGTTCTTCTACTTAAGGCGTCCGCTTACATGTTTTCCGTGCCTTTCTTATAGTTAATCACGAAGTTGAATTCTAACAAGAACTCTACCTATCTAGTCTATTACCTATTCAAGACTTTAGTCGTTGTAAAGTATTTGAGGTTTTTATAGTCGGTATAGACCTATACTAGGTAGGTCGTCCCGCTAAGGTACAGTCTCTATTCTTAAAATGCTTCGATAATAGCGAGCAGTTCCTTGTCGTAGATAGGGTAGTTGAGATAGGGCCTGTCTAGCTTCTTCAAGAAGAAAGCCACTAGGTATAACTTCCCGTTCTTGTCCCTCTATCTGAGTTATCCCCCGATCACGAAGTTCGATATATCGGCTTCTACCTTAAAAGGTAGATTAGGGTCTGGCAATAAAAGTACTGGATCCACCAGGATACTCTGTTGAATATTCCTGAACACCTGTTCCTAGGCGTCTTCCTACTTAAACTCGGCTCCCTTTTTGGTAAGTTTATATAGTAGTCGTACGATATTGCTGAAGTTCTAGATAAACATCTGGACGAAATTCGTAAACCCAATAAACCCCCAAACCTCTATAGCGTTAGTAGGTATTGGCCATTCTACGATCGCTTGGATTTTCTAAGGTTCGATTTTGACTTTACCGGGTGAGATTTTGTAGCCCAAGAAAACTATCTTTTGGATGTGAAATTGTCACGGACTGATGGCCAACACGTTAGCTGGGCGTACAGACCAGTCAGCAGCAACCAATCAGGAACCAGCACGGGAGTGATCGATGGATCGATGGAACGATCGTAGGATCACTCAAAACGCCAAGTATAGGTGATCGATAGATCGTAGAGCGATCACCACGATCAAGGTACAAAGGTACTTAGGACACTCTCTCTCCTAGATAGTATATAGTCACTCGTTCTAGAGGACTCTGGGAGTTCTCCAGTAAGCAATATAACTTGTTCACTACCAATCGCTACGAACATCGAGACCAGATCATTATCTTATTGTGAACCTTTTGGCTTTACCGAATCACAACCTAAACTACCTTACCTTCAGTAAACCCTTATAGAGTACGGTTAAGATGATTCGTCATACGTTGCTTACTCCCTTTGTTTCTATTACGGTTTAGACAAAGGTACCTAATATTATAAGTACTAATATTACTATGACCGAAGATAGATATCAGGTCCTATAGACCGACGAGTAGGCCAGGAATATATTCATCGTGTTACAGAAGAAAATCAAGGAGCTTAAGAGCGAAACCAAGACCTAAAAGGGGCAGCTCTTAAAGTATAAAGACAAGGTTGATGGTATCTAGAGGGCTAAGCTTAAGATCGAGGCTCCTGAGAGGTTCGACGGTAAAAAGGAGGACCTTATACGTTTCCTTATAGAATTGGCCTTTTATATCGAACACTATAACGACCGGTTCCCTGATGAAGGAACCAAGGCCTACTATATAGCTTTAAGGCTTACCGGCTAAGCTGTATAATAGTTTAAACCAACTCTTAGTAACTATATCACGTACGAAGATATCGATAATACCCTACCATTCACCCGGAAGGTCTTTAGCAACTTTGATAACTTCAAGATAGAACTATAGAAGGTATTTGACGATCAGGACGAGAAGGTTTACGCTTAGGACCGACTCGCCCGACTATATTAGAGCAAGTCTACCATAGCTTATACCACACTGTTCCAACAAGATACTATTTAGGCTAGGATTAACGAAGACAGACTTATATCTCTATTCTATAATAGCTTAAAGGAGGAGGTGAAGGATAAGCTCTATAAGGAAGACCGCCTAGATGACCTTAATAAATATATCGTTAAAGCTGTCTATATTAACGACTGCCTTTATACTAGAAGACAGCAGAAGAAGGGATAGTAGAAGCTGGTAGTTAGGGTGAACCACATTAACGAGGGAAAGAAGCAATAGGGAAGTATAGCCTATAGCACCTAATCTAGACCTATAGAGGTTAATATAATCCAGACCCAGTGGCCTAATAAACAGCCTTATAATAAGACCAGTATCACTTACTATAACTGTAGGAAGAAGGGCCACTATAAATGTAAATACAGGAGCCTATAGAGGCAGGGCAGAACGCCAGGCCAGTAGTCTCCTATACCAGGATATAAAGCCGCTGTCATTGAGAAAGGAGTTAAGTTCAAGGAAGTTACCGCTAGTAGCTATAGGTAGGATAACTTAGAGGATATATATAATAAGGAGGTATACCAGTACTACTTCGGAATAGAGGAACAGTTTAAAGGCGAGAACCTAGACGATAAGAAGGACTTAAGGACCTCTAAGGTCGAGCTTTCGGACGTTGAAGAGAAATTCTATATATATCTATAGGAGCCTATCAATAGCGACGACGAACGGCTTTAGAATGATCTATATAGATAAGTAGTGCTACTATACGCTATAACTACTATAACTGAGGAGTAGGGTCTTACTCTAGTATAGGACTAGTAAGGTCATTGGGGAACTATTAAAGAAGGACAAACCCTAGGACCTAACCTTCAGTATATGAGGAAGAAGGTACTTAAAGGCCGAGAAGTAGTTAAGCACCTTAGGGAAATACTACTTAACCTAAAGCATGACTACTGTCTGCTATAAGGACGACTTCAGTGTAAAAACTATATATAACGAAAGTTCTAAGCAGAATATATATACCAACAACAGGAGCTTGAGGATAAGGACGACAAGTTAAGGCAGATACGAGAACTCTATATAGTATACCTTGAGGAACTTATCAAGGTGGTAAAAGAGGGGAAGGGGATTCCCTCGTAGGCAACGGAATAGGTGGCCAAATACCAAGCCACAGGTGCCACACGCTACTAAGAAGACTTAGGAAACGACTTCAGGCCCTCCAAGGGGCCTGTAAACCATTAAGCTCAGAAGTAAAATAACAGGTTATATAGTATAGGAAGAACTGGTATAAACGACGACCTTATAACGACCTCCTAGCTAGCCTAGTAGAGGTAACTGTAGTATAGGACCAGGACCAAGACAATAGGCTCTAGGTTATCGCTAGGTAGAAGCACCTATAGGCCTTAATACTAGTAGATAGTAGCTTACAATCAGACCTTATCAGCCCTACCCTAGTCAATAAATATAGGATCCCGTAGAGAATGAAGAAGATACCTCACCTAATATAAGGACCATTTATAATCCAAATAGTCAGAAGAGAAACCAAACCTCTAGATATAGAGGTAGAAGGAAAGACCACGAAGGTAGTATTTGACATCATAGATATAGGAACCACTAAAGATATGATCTTAGGGTTACCCTAGTACAAGGAATACAACCCAGACATCAGTTAGAAGGATGGTAGCCACCTACAACCACGTAACCCATAGGAGTACCTAACTAACAAGATAGGAAGTATAAGAAAGGAGCTACAATAGGGTAAAGTACAAGGGAATATAACCCCTACAGGCCTACTGTAAGAAGCAGCCAGCAACGAACAATAAGCTTTAGATTCTAGGAAATACGGTCTACGATAATAAAAGAAGGTATAGGCAGACCAAGAAGTCGCCGTCGTCTCAGTCGATATAAAAGGGAAGCTTATAATCGAGTAATAGGTCAGCCTAGTTAAGGCAGCAAGCATTAAGTATAGAGGAGAAAAGATCGATGTACTCGAGGTTACAAGCGTCGAAGCAGGGAACAATAAATTCACCTACTATAGGGGGATTATAAAGACCGCTATAACTGGCAAAATTCCCCAGAAGTATAAAGGGCACCCGGCATTTCAAGCCAAGCATCTTAAGGGACTCCCGGAACATAGACCTTAGGACTATAAAATCAAGTTAAAGGAGGGAGCATAGCTCAAGTTCTTTAAGGTTTACTATACCAATGAAAAACAAGACACCGAGTTAAGGAAGTATTTAGACGATAACTTGAAGATCAGGTATATCTAGCTATTAACTTCACCCGCTAGATATCTAGTATTATTCGTCCTAAAGAAGGATAGGAAACTCAGGATATATATAGACTACCGATAGCTGAATGGCGAGACTATCAAAAACAGGTATCCCCTGCTACTGATTTCAAGACTCTAAGATCAGTTGGCCAGAGCTCGATACTTCACCTGTCTCGACCTTCTAATAACGTATACCTACATCTATATTAAGGAGGGGGATAAATGGAAAATAGCTTTCAGGATACCTTACAGATACTTCGAGTATCTAGTAATGCCCTTCGGCCTTACTAATATACCTACGACGTTCCAAGCAATAATCGATCATACTATTCGACCCTATCTTAATAAGTTTATAGTATACTACTTAGACGATATTCTCATCTACTCCAATATACTCGAGGAATACCGACGGTATGTATAACAGGTGTTCGACGTACTATATAAAAGTCAACTATCGGTCAACAAAGAAAAGAGCAAATTTTACGTCCAAAAGACAGTTTTCTTAGGCTACGAAATCTTATCTGGTAAAGTCAGAATCGAACCTCAGAAAATCCAAGCGATTGTAGAATGGCTAATACCTACTAACGCTATAGAGGTTCGGGGGTTTATTAGGTTTGTGAATTTCGTCCAGATATTTATCCAGAACTTCGGCGATATTGTACAACCACTATATAAACTCACCAAAAAGGGAGCCGAGTTCAAGTGGGAAGACACCTAGGAACAGGTGTTTAAGAAAATTCAATAGAGTATCCTAGTGGATCTAGTACTCTTGTTACCAGACCCCAATCTACCTTTTGAGGTAAAAGCCGATACGTCGAACTTTACAATTAGGGGATAACTCAGATAGAGGGACAAGAATAGGAAGTTATATCTAGTAGCTTTCTTCTCGAAGAAGCTAGACAGGCCCTATTTCAACTACCCTATCTACGATAAGGAACTACTTACTATCATCGAAGTATTTCAAGAATAGAGACTATACTTTAGTAGGACAACCTACCTGGTATAGGTCTATACCGATTATAAAAACCTCAAGTACTTTACAACGACTAAAGTCTTAAACAGACGACAGACTAAATAGGTAGAATTCTTATCGGAGTTTAACTTTATAATCAACTATAAGAAAGGTATAGAAAATATATAAGCAGATACCTTAAGCAGAAGAACTGATCACCAAGATAGTAATATACTAGAAGACTTACCAGTATTACTATAATAATAGACAGATAGTACGCTCTATCATACCTTATAACCAATTAAAGACTATAAGATTATAGCTGTTTAACGATAGACAGAGGAGGAAACGCCCCTATAATAGTTTATAGAATATTATATAATCTTCAGGGAAGAAAGAGGAGGACGGGAATTTCAGGGAACTATTACCAGCGGGGAATAGGCCGACTGGGAAACAGACCCAGAGGCAAGTACCCCTGGCCTATAACTGGACAGAACGAGGCTCTAGTACTACAATAAAGCCTATATCAGGACCTAAGATCAGAAGGACCTTATGCTCGAAGTATACCAGTCAAAACTTAAGGGATATATAGGAATCGGGAAAACAGCTACCAAGATTAAATAACACTACGATTTCCCACGCCTCAAGGAAAAGGTCAAGGAGGTCATTGACAAATATAACCTCTATAGATAAAGCAAGCCAGGGCGATACAAACCCTATAGGTTATTATAGCCATTGTCTGTCGCCGAACGACCATGGAGTTCAGTAACCATAGACTTCATCACTAAGTTACTGGAATCCAAGGACCCCACGATGCAGGTAAAGTATAATAGCATCCTTACTATAGTGGATAGGCTCACCAAGTGGACCTACTTCCTACCCTATAAAGAGACTTAGACGGTAGAATAACTTGTAGATATACTCTATTGGTATATTACATTAATCCATACCTGGCTGAAAGAATAGATTACAGACCGGGATACCAAATTCACATCAAAATTCTAGCAAGCATTTATAACGAGGCTCAGAATGAAAAGCAAGTTATTAACGGTATACCATATATAAATGGATGGCCAGATAGAACGATTTAACTAGATTATTAAACAGTATCTATAACTTTATATCAACTTTTAACAGGATAACTAGGTTAAGCTATTACCCGTTATATAGCTGGCTTATAATACTATAGAAACCAAGATGACAAAAGTTATACTATACTTCATGAACTTTAGGTATAAACCTAACCTAAGATAAGGACCTAATATTGAGGTACCCTAGGCTACTGTTAAAGTAGATAAAATAAGCTTACTATATACAATGCTCAAGGAAGAGCTTAAGTTTATAAGGAAAAGGATAAAAAAATTCTACAATTAGAAAAGGCTTAAGGGACCTTACCTAGAAAGGGGGGATAAGGTCTACCTCAGTTTATAAAATCTCAAAACCAAATGACCCAATAAGAAACTTGACTTTAGGAAGATTAGGCCGTTCAAAATCGACAAGAAGATTTCAGAGAACAACTATACCCTTACATTCCCGTCAACCATAAAACTAAGAACAAACGTTTTTCATATAGCACTATTAGAACCAGTACCCAAGAACTTTTAACTCGATAAGGATACTAAGGCAGAGGACGAAGAAGAAGAATAGGATATAGAGGAAATCCTCGACTCAAGAATCATAAAAGGGCAACTAGAATATTTGGTCAAATAGCTGGACTTTAGGCCTAAAGACAACTCGTGGTAACCAGCGGAAAATTTAGTCAACTGCCTGGAGAAGTTACAGGATTTCTACTGTCAGAACCCTGGTTGCCCTATACACCTAGAAAAGACCAGTCAAAGCCGTCGTCAAAAGGTACAGAGGAACTAGGAACAAGGAACGATAGTCAGTAAAAAAAAAAAAGGAGAAGAATAAAAAAGAAAAAGGTTACAGTAGAGGTCAAACCCACGACCTGGTATAATAGCAGCCCTAAACCCCCTCTTAAAGGTGTTCAGGATGGCTAACGCTAAGCATATACACTACTACTATACCATATAACCATTTTATTTATTAAAAGACGACGAAATACTCACTTAAGAAGGGAGGGGTTAAGGACGTTTAGGGAAGAAGAAGCAGCTGAAGTAGGAGGGCCGGCAGCAGGTTCCGATACAGCTAATACTTCTGCTTCCTCCTACTCTATATACTCCAACTCCTCTACTAAGTCAATACCCCTCAACACAGCTTATATCATCTTCTTAAACTATACTCGCTTTTACTTTTATAAACGAAGGACCCGCTCCTCTACAGCTATAAGTTCATCTTCCAGCTTTTAGTATTGAGCTATAATAGTATAAAGCTATAAAGGGGAAATACCAAGAACATTATAGTTTAGAAGCTTAAGGTAGACGTATTCGGTATACCGAGAGGAGTTAGTAACGGAGACCTTATAGGAACCAAGGCTATATAATAAACAGGAGGAATAAGGCTATATAACGGACAAACTATCAGATAATAGTATTACAGCTAAGAGATGGTTAGCTTAGAGGGTTAAGGAGGTAGACTTTCACTTAGATACCCGATCCGCTATTTTAGACAAAGAGTATATATGATATAGGAGGGAAAAACAGAATATATACCAATAAAGAACCTATAGCCTTTTAGGATAAAAAGCCTTAGAGGAGGGGTATTATATTATAGACTGATAGCTAATACATTAGCTGGGCATATAGACCAGTTAGCAGTAACCAATCAGGAACCAGTATAGGAGTGATCGATGGATCGATAGAACAATCGTAGGATCACTTAAAACGCCAAGTATAGGTGATCAATAGATCGTGGAGCGATCACCACGATCAAGGTATAAAGGTATTTAGGACACTCTCTCTCCTAGATAGTATATAGTCACTCGTTCTAGAGGACTCTGGGAGTTCTCCAGTAAGCAATACAACTTGTTCGCTACTAATCGCTACAAACATCGAGACCAGATCATTATCTTATTGTAAACCTTTTAGCTTCACCGAATCACAACCCAAACTACCTTACCTTCAGTAAACCCTTGCAGAGTGCGGTTGAGACGATTTGTCACAGAAATTCACTCTTTTCTTTGTTGACCGACAGTTGACTTTTATATAGTATATCGAGCACCTATCGTACGTGCCGTCAGTGTTCCTCGAGTATCTTAGAGTAGATGAGAATATCGTCTAAATAGTATACCGTAAACTTGTCGAGATAAGGCCGAATAGTATGATCGATTACTACTTAGAACGTTACAGGTATATTGGTAAGGCCGAAGGGCATTACCAGGTACTCGAAGTATCTATAAGGCGTCCTGAAAGCTGTTTTCCATTCATCCCCCTTCTTAATATAGATATAGGTATATACTGTTAGAAGGTCGAGACAGGTGAAGTATTAAGCTCCGGCCAACTGATCTCAGAGTCTTGAAATCAGTGGTAGGGGATACCTGTTTTTGATAGTCTCGCCATTCAGCTATCGGTAGTCCATACACATCCTAAGTTTCCCATCCTTCTTTAGGACGAACAACACTAGATATCTGGCAGGTGAAGTTGATAGCCAGATATACCCGATCTTCAAGTTGTCGTCCAAATACTTCCTTAACTCGGCGTCTTATTTCTCGTTGGTATAGTAAACCTTAAAGAACTTAAGCTATGCTCCCTCCTTTAACTTGATTTTATAGTCCTAAGGTCCATATTCTAGGAGTCCCTCAAGATACTTGGCTTAAAATGCCAGGTACCCTTTATACTCCTAGGGAATTTTGCCAGTTATAGCGGTCTTCGTAGTCCCCCTATAGTAGACGAACTTATTATTCCCTGCTTTAACGCTTATAACCTTAAGTACGTCGATCTTTTCTCCTCTATACTTAATGCTTACTACCTCAACTAGGCTGACCTATTGCTCGATCGTAAGCTTCCCTTCTATATCGACTAAGACGACGGCGACTTCTTAGTCTACCTGTACCTTCTTTTATTGTTATAGACCACGTTTCCTAGAATCTAAAGCTTGTTGTTCGTTACTGGCTACTTCTTATAGCAGGCCTATAGGGGTTGTATTCCCTTATGCTTTGCCCTATTATAGCTCCTTTCTTACGCTTCCCATCTTATTGGTTAGATACTCCCGTAGGTTATACAGTTGTAGGTGGCTACCATCCTTCTAACTGATATCTAGGTTATATTCCTTATACTAGGGCAACCCTAAGATTATATCTTTAGTAGTTCCTATATCTATAATATCAAACACTACCTTTATGGTCTTTCCTTCTACCTCTATATCCAGAGGTTCGGTTTCTCTTCTGACCATTTAGGTTATAAATGGTCCTTATATTAGGTAAGGTATCTTCTTCATTCTCCACAGGATCCTATATTTATTGACTAGGGTAGGGCTGATAAGGTCTGATTGTAAGCTACTATCTACTAGTGTTAAGGCCTATAGGTACTTCTACCTGGCGATGACCTAGAGCCTGTTATCTTAGTCCCGGTCCTATACTACAGCTACCTCTACTAGGCTAGCTAGGAGGTCGTTATAAGGTCGTTGTTTATGCCAGTTCTTCCTATACTATACAACCTGTCGTTTTACTTCTGAGCTTAGTGGTTTATAAGCCCCTTAGAGGGCCTGAAGTCGTTTCCCAAGTCTTCTTAGTAGCGTATGGCACCTATGGCTTAGTATTTGGCCACCCATTCCGTTATCTATGAGGGAATCCCCTTCCCCTTTTTTACCACTTTGATAAGTTCCTTAAGGTATACTATATAGAGTTCTCGTACCTGCCTTAACTCGTCGTCCTTATCCTCGAGTTCCCGTTATTAGTATATATGTTCTGCCTAGAACTCTCGTTGTATATAGTTCTTATATTGAAGTTGTCCTTATAGCAGATAATAGTTATGCTTTAGGCCGAGTAGTATTTCCCTAAGGTGCTTAACTGCTTCTCGGCCTTTAAGTACCTTCTTCCTTATATACTGAAGGTTAGGTCCTGGGGTTTATCCTTCTTCAGTAGTTCCCTAATAACCTTACTAGTCCTATACTAGAGTAAGACCCTACTCCTTAGTTATAATAGTTGTAGTATATAGCGGCGCTACTTGTCTATATAGATTATCCTAGAGCTATTCGTCGTCGCTATCGATAAACTCCTATAGATATATATAGAATTTCTCTTCGACGTCTGAAAGCTCGACCTCAGAGGTCTTTAAGTCCTTCTTATTGTCTAAGTTCTTGCCTTTAAACTGTTCCTCTATTCTGAAGTAGTACTGGTATACCTCCCTATTGTATATATCCTCTAAGTCGTCCTACCTATAGCTGCTAGCGGTAACTTCCTTGAACTTGACTCCTTTCTCAATGACAGTGGCTTTACGTCCTAGTATAGGAGACTACTAGCCTGGCGTTCTACCCTACCTCTATAGGCTCCTATATTTGTATTTGTAGTAGCCCTTCTTCCTACAGTTGTAGCAAGTGGTACTGGTCTTATCACGAGGCTGTTTATTAGGCTACTGGGTCTAGATTATATCAACCTCTATAGGTCTAGATTAGGTACTATAGGCTATACTTCCCTGTTGCTTCTTTCCCTCGTTAGCGTAGTTCACCCCGACTACTAGCTTCTACTGTCCCTTCTTCTGCTGTCTTCTAGTATAAAGGCAGTTGTTAATACAGACGGCTTTAACGATATACTTATTAAGGTCATCTAGGTGATCTTCCTTATAAAGCTTATCCTTTACCTCCTCCTTTAAGCTATTATAGAATAAGGACATTAGTCTATCTTCGTTAATCTTAGCCTAAATGGTATCTTATTGGAATAGTATAATGTAAGCTATGGTAGACTTGCTCTAGTATAGTCGAGTAAGCTGGTCCTAAGCGTAAACCTTCTTATCCTAATTGCTAAACACCTTCTACAACTCTATCTTAAAGTCGTCAAAATTACTGAAAACCTTCTAGATAAACAGTAGGGTATTATTAATATCCTTATATATAACGTAGTTGCTAAGAGTTAGTTTAAACTATTATACGGCTTGGCTAATAAGCCTTAAAGCTGTATAACAGGCTTTAGTTCCTTTATCGGGGAACCGGTCGTTATAGTATTTAATATAAGAGGCTAATTCCGTAAGGAAATATATAAGGTCCTCCTTTTTACCGTCGAACCTTTTAGGAGCTTCGATCTTAAGCTTAGCCCTTTAGATATCATTAACCTTATCTTTATACTCTAAGAGCTACCCCTTTTAGATCTTGGTTTCACTCTTAAGCTCCTTGATTTTCTTCTATAACGTAACGAATATAGTCCTGGCCTGCTCGTCGGTCTATAGGACCTAATATCTGTCTTCGGTTATAGTAATGTCGGTACTTATAATATTAGGTACCTTTGTCTAAACCGTAACAGAAACAAAGGGAGTAAGCAATATATGACGAATCGTCTTAACTGCACTCTACAAGGGTTTACTAAAGGTAAGGTAGTTTGGGTTGTAATTCGGTAAAGCCAAAAGGTTTACAATAAGATAATGATCTGGTCTCGATGTTCGTAGCAATTGGTAGCGAACAAGTTGTATTGCTTACTGGAGAACTCCCAGAGTCCTCCAGAACGAATGACTATATACTATCTAGGAGAGAGAGTGTCCTAAGTACCTTTGTACCTTGATCGTGGTGATCGCTCCACGATCCATCGATCACCTATGCTTGGCGTTTTAAGTGATCCCACGATCGTTCCATCGATCCATCGATCACTCCCGTGCTGGTTCCTGATTGGTTGCTGCTGACTGGTCTGTGCGCCTAGCCAACGTGTTGGCCATCAGTCCGTGACAAGACTAAATAGGTAGAGTTCTTATTGGAATTCAACTTTATAATCAACTATAAGAAAGGTATAGAAAATATATAAGTAGATACCTTAAATAGAAGAACTGATCACTAAGATAGTAATATACTAGAAGATTTACTAACGCTATTATAATAGTAGATAGATAGTATACTTTACTATACCTTATAACTGATTAAAGACTATAAGATTATAGCCGTTTAACGATAGAAAAAGGAGAGAATACCCCTATAATAGTTTATAGAGTACTATATAGTCTTCAGGGAAGAAAGAAGAGGATGGGAATTTTAAAGAATCATTACTAGCAGGGAACAGACTAACTAGGAAATAGACCTAGAAGTAAATACCCCTGGCCTATAACTAGACGGAATAAGGCTCTAGTACTACGATAAGGCCTATATCAGGACCTAAGACCAGAAGGACCTTATATTTGAAGTATACCAGTTAAAACTTAGGGGATATATAGGAATCGGGAAAATAGCCGTCAAGATTAAATAATACTATAATTTCCTATACCTTAAGGAAAAGGTCAAGGAGGTTATTAACGAATGTAACCTCTATAGACGAAGTAAGCTAAGGTAATATAAACCCTATAGGTTATTATAGCTATTGCCTATCGCCGAACGACTATAGAGTTCAATAACTATAGACTTCATTACTAAGTTACTGGAATCCAAGGACCCTATAATATAGGTAAAGTATAACAATATCCTTACTATAGTAGATAGGCTTACTAAGTAGACCTATTTCCTACCCTATAAAGAGACTTAAACGGTAGAACAATTCATAGATATACTCTATTAGCACGTTATATCAATCTATACCTAGCTAAAAGAATAGATCATAGACCAGGACACCAAATTCACGTCAAAATTCTAGCAAATACTTATAATAAGGCTCAGAATGAAAAGTAAGTTATCGATAGTATACTATATATAAACAGACAGCTAGATAAAACAACTCAACTAGATTATTAAACAGTACCTATAACTTTATATCAACTTTCAATAGGATAACTAAGTTAAACTATTACCTATTATATAACTGGCTTATAATACTATAGAAACTAAGACGATAAAAGTTACACTATACTTTATAAATTTTAGCTATAAACCTGAC
Organism: Dichotomopilus funicola; assembly: GCF_033296635.1. NCBI lineage: Eukaryota > Fungi > Ascomycota > Sordariomycetes > Sordariales > Chaetomiaceae > Dichotomopilus > Dichotomopilus funicola. The sequence continues at coordinate 26,890 of NW_026944151.1, forward strand.
TTATAATAGAGGCCTAACGTTAAGGTCCCCTAGGCTATAGTTAAAGCGGATAAAATAAGCTTACTCTATATAATATTCAAGGAAGAACTTGAGTTTATAAGGACAAGAATAAAAAAGTTTTATAACTAAAAAAGGCTCGAGGGACCTTACCTAGAAAGGGGGGATAAAGTTTACCTTAGTTTACAGAATCTTAAAACCAAACGACCTAGCAGAAAACTCGACTTCAGGAAAATCAGGCCGTTTAAAATCGACAAAAAGATCTTAGAAAACAACTACACCCTTATATTACCCTTAGCCATGAAACTAAGAACGAACGTTTTTCACGTATCACTACTAGAACTAGTACTAAAGAACTTATAACTCAATAAGGACATTAAAGTAAAGGACGAAGAAGAAGAGTAGGACGTAGAGGAAATATTCGATTTAAGAATTATAAAAGGGTAGTTAAAATACTTGGTTAAATAGCTGGACTTTAGACCTAAGGACAACTTATAACAGCCAGTGGAAAATTTGGTCAATTACCTGGAAAAACTATAGGACTTCTACCGCTAATACCCTAATCACCCTATATAGCTGGAACGGACTAGTCGAACCCGTCGTCAAAAGGGATGAAGGAACTAGGGAATAACAATTAATAACAATGTAAAAATCTAATTATAATAGGAATTAAACCTATAACTATATACAATTAGGTCTATATATATAGTAACAAGTATATAAACCTATAAAGTATATATATACTACTACTATACTATATAACCATCTTATTTATTAAGGAATAAGGAAGGAATACTCACTTAAAAAGGAAGGGCCCTATTATAAACCTCTACCTTAGGAAGCTATAGGAGCTAGGTCTATTAGAGTAGCCAGGTCGGCCTTTAATAGATCTAACCCTATAGAGGACTAGTCGAAAGGAATATCTATACCCAGCGACCTAATATTACCAATCACAAATTCCTCAGATACCTATATCCTCCTATCTTCCTCCTCTATTTCGTCCAGCGACTATATTCCCTATCGAAATAACTCTAAACCCCGCTCCTTTAATATACGTTTCTAGCGATAAAGATAAGCTAAATACCTAACAGCCGTCTAAAGCTATATCTGGAGCACAAATAAAGCTTCCTCTATATTAGCCTCCTCTTATTCTATACGTTTCTACTCAGATAATATTTTCGTCACTAGAAGGAACCATCAGTAATAAGGGAGAAGAGGAAGGTAAGGAAAAAGATACGTATAAGTAGAAGCTATATCAGAGCCATTATAAGAACGGCTACGATAGATATACTCACCATAGCAAGAAGAACCCTATAATATATAGCATATAAGATTACGCTTAAAGCACCAAAAATAAGATATAGTTTCGATACTAAAGGAATCAATAAACAAGGTAAGAGTAGTACGTTCCTAGGACTTTTTAGACTGACGCTTATAGACACAGTCTGACATTTTATCAGCCTATTATCAAAAAGAAAGAAGAAAAAGGGAAAACAGTAGTACTTATAATACAGGTTATTAGTAGTATTTAAAGTACGTTAAGGTTCTCGGGACGAGAAGCCTTAGAGGAGGGGCATCGTATTACAAGTTGGCCTAGACAGCGGCCAAAGAGACCTATAAGTCAGGATATAGGATAAACTAACAGCTAATTATTTAATAACCAATTAGGAACGGATTACAGTAAGGACTGGACTAGGTATTGTGATCCAGTACTATAGATCACCAGGATCATAGTGTGATCCGTGTAAGCCTATACCAAGGATCACCAGGGAATGTGGTGATCCAGCTAGTATATAGTCACTCGTTCTAGAGGACTCTGGGAAGTTCTCCAGTAAGCAATACAACTTGTTCGCTACCAGTTGCTACGAACATTGAGA